>NW_011494865.1:2343524-2349958 GCF_000754665.1 Bison bison bison | reverse complement strand
TTTCAAGGAGATCAAACCAGTCCATCCTAAAGGAAATCAGTCCTGAATATTCATTGGAAGGACTCATGCTGAAGCTAAAGCTCCAATACTTTCACCTGATGCGAAGAACTGAGAGACTGGAAAAGACCCTGATGCTGGGAAAGACTGAAGGCAGAGCAGAAGGGGATGACAAAGGATGAGATGGTTGGATGGCATCACCAACTCAATGGACATGAGTTTGAGCAAGCTCTAGGAATTGGTGATGGACAGGGAAGCCTGCAGTGCTGCAGTCCATGGGGTCGCAAAGAGTCGGACACGACTGAGCGACTGAACTTTATGACAATTTTTAAAAGATAAAGAGAAAAAATAGAAGTTTGAGCAGCTGCAGGGGAAGGAGGAGGCTGGGAGGAAGCCCGAGGGCTGGCCAGGGGACCTGGGTGAAGGGCAGAGCCATGCACTAAGCAGGGAGCACAGGAGCAAACATGGGCATGAGGGTAGGGATGACAACTCAGTCATGTAGACTCTCACAAGCCCTTGGTACATTCAAATGGAGACACTCAGGAGAAAGACCAGGAGTTGACCTGCGGGAGGTATAACTTAATCAACACATAGACAGCAATTTTCACCATGAAATTCAGACAGTATGTATAGAAATAAGAGTCAACAACAGAATCCAAGGATACATACATGCTAAGTCACTTCAGTCATATCAGACTCTTGGCAACCCCATGGACTGCAGCCTACTAGGCTCCTCTGTCCATGGGATTCTCCGGGCAAGAACACTGGAGTGGGTTGCCATGTCCTCCTCCAGGGGACCTTCCCAACCCAGGGATCAAACCTAAGTCTCTTATGTATCCTGCTTTGGCAGGAAGATTCTGGGAAGCCCAATCCAAGTATAAGTAATATTTAATGTCTGAGGGTATAGAAGTGATATGCCAGGAAGGATCTTCAGAGAAGTAGAAAGTGTGCCAAGAGGTTGGGCCATGGCATTATAGAAGAGAGAAGACAAAGTGTCAAGGTCGGAGGGGACAAAGGCTGCTGAGCAAATAAGGAAAATTACATTTTAGTTTTACAAGACGGGCATCTCAATAATAAATGTGCCTCTGGTATGTTCAGAATCAGGCCTATCACCTTGAAACAGACTGCCAACACATAACCTGATGGTGATCTACAAGAACATCAAATTCCAAGGTAATGCCATTGAAATGCCACTTTTATAACTGAGTGGGTCCCCTCAAAATTCATCTGTTGAAATTCTAACCCCCAAAGATGACAAGATTAGGATATGGGGCTTCGAGTGGACTTTGGTGATGAGGGTGGCACCCTCGTGAATGGGATTAAAAGAGGCTCCTTCTAACACATGAGAGCACAGTGAGAAGGCACAGGCTATGAACCAGCAAAAGGAAGCAACTCGAGAGTGACCATGGCCCAAGGCACCTCAGGAATCGTGAGAAACAGTGCTGTGCACACTGAACAATCCCCTTCCTTCCCACCGAAGGATATTTACTGAGCATAATTTTATTGAAGAACCCATATACTTCTAGACACCATGCCAGGAGCTGGAAAGTCAGGAGGAAGTGAAACAGACACGGTGCCTGGCACGCCCAGCGAGCACCATCTAGCAGGGTAAATGGACCATAGACATCTGAACACAGTGTGGCAACAGGTTTTGGCGGCATCCTCTGACCTTTGTTCTCGAAGACAGGGCTTGGCACACTTTTGCTGTAAAGAACGCGCTAATATCTACTTAAGACTTTATGGGCCACATGGCCTCAGTCACAACTTTTGCCTAAAAGCAGCCACAGACAGTAAACACATGAATGTTTGTGACTGTGTTCCAAAAGAACTTCATTCACAAAAGCAGGAGGTGGGACGTGGTTTGCTGACCTTTACACTGAGTGATACTAACTTACTCAATACTTACTGCTTAATTTACTCACAAGTTCAAACTGGGGTGATTGTGATATTTCAGAGAGTCCTCTTTCTGGAAACAATATGCCATTAAGAATAAAATCGGGAGCTTCAGGGAATTCTCTGGTGGTCCAGTGGCTAGGACTCCAGGTTCCCAATGCAACAGGGCCCAGATTCCATCCCTGGTGGGGGAACTAGAGCCCACATGCCGCAACCAGGACCACGAGCAGACAAATAAATAAAGTCAGGAGCTTTATTTAAAAGTCAGGAGAGCTTTTTTTTTGAAGTCGGGTGCTTCAGAATCACAATCATGTAGGCCTGAATAGAAATTCCAGCTCTGCTACTTTTGGCTCTGGTACATTAATGAAATTATTTCATTTCTTTGAGCCTCATTTTTTTTTTATCTGTAAAATGGGGATGCTGTCATTCACTCTGCATAATCATTTCAACAATAAAATGGAAAAATGAGCACAGTCTGACAAACCCCCTAGGTCACAGAGCTGCTCAACATGAGTCACCAGCAAACACTAAGAAAGCCAGGCCTGCGGTTCAAGGAAAGGAGCAGAAAACACCCAGGTGTCATTTCTAGGATGAACGTGTTTGAATGTGCTAATCACATCATTCTTCCCATTTCTGGCACACAGGCTCTGACTCTTCTTAAGTTGTCTTGCTTTTCTCTCTCATTTAAGTTAGGATGATTTTGGATACAAGTAAAAAGAAATCCAACTTAAAGTGCCTTAAAATATTAAGGAATTAATTATCTCACATAACACTAAGTCCAGGGTTGGTTGATTCGGTAGCTCAGTGACATTATCAGGGGCCAGGTATTTTCCATCGTTCTGAGATCCCATCCTGAGTGTACTGACTTTCGTCTTCAGACTTGTTCCATCCTCATAAGATCACTGCCACAGCTCCAAACATCACACAGGTCTCACACAACAACCCATGGCCATAAGATAAGCCTTTCTGTGTCTTCATTTAAATTGCAAGAGGCCTTCTCAGAAGCCTCTTGGCAGACCTCTC
Organism: Bison bison bison; assembly: GCF_000754665.1. Lineage (NCBI taxonomy): Eukaryota > Metazoa > Chordata > Mammalia > Artiodactyla > Bovidae > Bison > Bison bison. The sequence continues at coordinate 2,347,045 of NW_011494865.1, read as the reverse complement.
CTTCCTTCCCGTTGGTCAGGATTGCATCTCAGGCCTTCTCCTACATCAAGTACTAGCAGCGTGGAATTCGGAATTCGTTACAGCTGGCCTGATCTCATCCAGATTCACTCCCCCCGCAGCCAGCCTCAGGGCAGAAGCTGGTGGCCACCCAATGTTAGAACAAAGTCAGAGTTCTATTAGCAAGAAAGAAGGGGCTGTAGGGTGGGGAATTACCACTGTCTGTTGTAATTATTCATGCTCACTTGCATAACTGGAATGCAAAAGTTAAACAAACTGCAGGACCAGACTCAGAAAACACAGGTTCCTATCTCATCACCACAAATCAACAGTCTGAGCAAATAAACCCAGTCACTTGTCAAAGTCAGAGACGACGACTCTACCAGGCACGGCAGGCTCTTATTTCTGGGGTCTGAATTCTAAAGGAGACACACCAAGTGACCTAATTCCAAGCTTCTCTGGGTCCTGTGTAACCCAACTCACTGGAGAGTCTATTCAAAGGGATCACAGTTTGGGATGCCCACCAAGGCACAGCTGAGCTGGCAGTGTAACTGCTTAGAGTAATGCTTACCTTACTAACATTTCATAGTGGGTAAAATGGGGAAAAACTCCCCAAGCTAAAAACAAAGAGAAATCTGAATGCTAAACTAAAATCAAAAACAAACAAAAGACACATCAGTCAGAATGGCTATTATCAAAAAAAAATCTACAAACAATAAATGCTGGAGGGGGTGTGGAGGAAAGCAACCCCTCCTACAGTGTTGGTGGGAATGTAAATTGGTTACAGCCACTATGGAGAACAGTAGAGAGGTTCCTTAAAAAACAAAACTACCGTATGACCCAGTAATCCCACTACTGGGCACATACTGGGAGAAAACCGTAATTCAAAAAGACACACGCGCCCCAGTGCTCACTGCAGCATGGTTTACAACAGCCAAGACATGGAAGCAACTTAAACGTCCATCAGCAGAAGAGTGGATATAGAAGACGTGGAACCTATAGACAACGGACTATTACCCAACCATAAAAAAGAATGAAACAGTACCATCTGCAGAGACGTGGACAGACCTAGAGACTGTCATACAGAGTGAAGTATGTCAGCAAGAGAAAAACAAGTATCGTAAATTAACGCTTATATGTGGAGTCTAGGAAAATGGTGTAGATGAACTTATTTGCAAAGCAGATATAGAGACAGATGTAGAGAACAAATGTATGGATATCAAGGCAGGGAGAGGGGTGGGATGAATCGGGGGACTGGGATTGACAAATATACACTACTATATGTAATAAAATAGATAACTTATGAGAACCTACTGTGTAACACAGGGGACTCGACTCAAGTTTCTGTGGTGACCTAAAAGGGAAGGAAGTCTAAAAAAGATGCATTATATGAATATGTATAGCTGATTCACTCTGCTGTGCAGAAGAAACTAAGACAACATTGTAAAGCAACTATACTCCAATAAAAATTAATTAAAAGAACAAACAAGACAAAAACACCTAACAGACAGCAAACTAGGGAACGGGAGATATACAATATATAGGTGGGGATTAAAATCATCACAAAGCAGAAGGAAAACTGCCTGCAGACTCCCTTTCCCAGACTACAGTTGATCCCAGGAGGAAATCCTGGTACCCGACTGGTATAAAGGTAACTGAGGATGGTCACGCACACATAAGGCACACTGGGCCACGGGAAAAGCACACGGTGGCAGCACCATTCAAGGACACACCGTCAGCTACGGAAGACTTGCTTGAACCAGACCAACTTCCCCAGAAAAACAACAGCAACTGCAAAAGCCAGACTTGTTTTAAAAAAAAAAAAAAAAACTGAGGTCCTAGGAGCTATGCAAAGACAGGAAAGACATGAGGAACTCGGATCCCAAAGAGAAGGGAAGTCTACAGACGTGAGTCCTAACTACATGGAGAGCCAGGTTTTGCTCTGAGGCTTTTGCCAACCACAGAGCAACTCTGGTGAGAAGAGGAGCTTTCAGAATTCCCACAGTCTTAAAAAAGAAAAAAGGAAAAGAAGGAAAGAAAACACAGGTCAGGACCTGCAGATGCAGAAGGGCACTGGTAAGCACGTCAACTACGTCCCCCCAGAATTCAAGTCCATGCGGAGCCCCAGAACGTGACTATTTGGGGGAAGGCTCTAGGCAGATGTCATTAGTTGAGAGGCGGTATACCGCAGCCGGGGAAGGGGGAGGGTGCCTAGTCTGATACAACTGGTGTCCGCCTGAGGAGAGGAGGGGACACAGAGGGACGGTCACAAAGGAAAGAAGGCCATGTGAAGACACACCGCGATGGGAGCGGGAAAGCTGCAAGGCGAGGGGCTGCTGACAAGCACCGCGCGCCAGGAACACGCCCTCCCCCAGAGCCTTCCAGAAGCGACCAACCCTGCGGACACCTAGATTTTGGACTCCTGGCCTCCAGACTGTGAAAAGGTAAATTATCCCTCTGTTGGTGAACCACCCATGGTGTGCAAATTTGCCATGGCAGCTCCGGGAAGCTGATATAAGCTGGAAACCCCAAAAAACTACACCCTGGAAATGCATGGGCCGTCACAAATACTAAAGCCCAGGTGTGAACCGGCTTGACCCTTTACTGGACTAAGTGGGTCTCCCTCTGCCCTAACTGTCTGAGAAGCAGCAATAAACCCTCTCTGAAGAAAGACAGCGCCATCCCAAACTTCAAAGTATCTCTACCCTTGTTCACACACATCTGGCATCCAGTCGAAAATAACCAGATACCGTGCAAAGACAAGAGCGTATTCAAAAAGAAAACAAAAACAAAAAATAACGGACTTTCCGCTACAGCCCGGTGAGAAGGTTAACAAATCCTCGCCCTGAAAGCAATGATAAAGCTGAACAAATCTGACACAGATAATGGTTCCCACACTCCAGAAACTGGCTTCAGTGGCTTACCACCTGGGAGCGGTTTACTCTTGAAAACTGTTGAATTTCTGATAAGAAGAGGGGGAACAGTACTAACAGGACAAGGATAAACGGTGGCCAACATGCCATCTCGAGGGTCAGGGGCCACAGGGCAGGGCGCAGACTGCGGTGAATGAAGCACTTCCGGCCCACCGACAGAGGGCAGGGGTGCGGGGCCCCCAGCGGGGTCAACTGTCAACGTGGGCCCAAAGTCGCAGGTCCAGGTTCAAGAAAACCTACAAACCCATATCTCCACATAAGATCTCAAAATCTTTCAATGTTAGAATCTTAAAAACAAATTTTTAAACGCACTCTACAAAGGATTTCCCTGGCAGTCCAGGGTAAGACTTGACCTTCCAATGCAGGTGGTGCGGGTTCGAGCCCTGGTCAGGGAGCCTAGATCCCACATGCCTCAGGGGCCAAAAAACCAGAACATACACAAAATAAGTAGTATTGTAACAAATCAATTAAAAATCACACTATGCGAGGGCACCAACTTCCAAATTCAGCCCTACATGCAGCCGAACCCCCGACAACCAAACACAGCAGGCATGCCCCTGGTAGACTCTCAGCATTATCCCATTATTGTGA
>NW_011494865.1:2326553-2343424 GCF_000754665.1 Bison bison bison | reverse complement strand
TGTGATTTCCAACAATGTCACTTTGTTCAATCATTACGCTGAAGTTCAGCTTTTCTCTCTTCATTTAGAAACAGAGCTAATGCAACAAGCCTTGTGGATTAATTCACCATTACTCATTCTCTCCTGTCACTTTCAATTCAGTTAACAGAGCTGGAGAGGTCCACAGAAGAGCGATAACGGGCATCAGGCCGGCTGCCCGAGAAGGCAGGGAGCAGGGAAGAGCCAGGAATTTGACATGGGTCTGACCTGGGCTGGAATCCTCAGCTCTGCCATCTACCAGCTGTAGACGGGAACTTGGGCAACTTAGTAACTAACTTGAGACTCAGGGTCATCATTTGAAAAGCAAGGACACCATCACCTACGCTGGAAAGTAACTGGCATGTTATCACCATGCACCAGCTCGGGCAGATCAATACCAAGGCCTCAAGCCCCCACCACAACCCTACGAGGCAGATCCTGCTACGATCTTTATTTTACACAAGAGGAAACAGAAGCTCAGAGAGAAGATGTCCCAGAGAGCTTGTGTGTGACAAGTCGTGGAGAGGGGATTTCAACCCTGCTTCCCGATCACTAAGCTACACAGAGGGCCCAGCCCCACAGCCAGGAGGGACGAGGGAGCCGGACAAGGCTCATTTCTGTCTGATCCATCTCTCAGGATTTCATTTTCTCCATTCTGCCTGGCAAGGCCATTCCAACGGCTTTAAGAACAACCATAAAAAGCCATTGACCTGATCTTTCCCAACTCTTAGCAGCTGAAAAAACACCTGCCCTCCCCCATGAGGTTTTTAATCAAACATTCAATGGCAGGAAAGAGGTTTTAATCAGCCAAGGACCATCCTGCACCTGTGAATGGTTAATTACTGCTGCCAACAAAGATGACAGAAGCCCCTGGCAGCCACTCAGGTGTGAAACTAGTCTGGTCTTTGCTTCCCTTCTAACTGGCCAGGAGACGGTGCAGCACACACTCCCCAGCAGAAACAAAGCCAGAGGCTACTCGCTCATCAGCGTCTCCAAGACAGGAGGATAGAAATCATGCTAAGATGCAGGGAAACAGTGAGAATGCGAAGGCTGGTGATGCCTCGCAAATGTGTAGGTGCTTCTGTGATCCTCAGGGCCAAGTAACAAAAAGACAGGAATTCTAGTCTGGATGGGAATACAAAGAGCCATTCTTCATGGTCAAAAGGTCAGAGCCTCAAGAAGGGGTGAGATGGAGAAAGAGGTTAGACATGTAAAGGGTGTTTGGGAGAAGGTAACTGGTTAAACAATTGGAGTGGGGTGCGCATGTCTCTGAAATGAAGCAGATGCTTCACATGAGGTTATCATGTGAATCCGCCTGACAACCCCCCAGGGAGAGAGACGCTCTGTCTTTACAAGTGAAAATGGAGGGCACGGAGGGGCGTTTTCCCAGGGTCATGCCAGGCATACCCTCGGAGTTTGACTCCAAAGCCATGGTTGCCTCTGCCATGCCCAGGAACTGTCCATAGCCTTGCGGTCCATTCCACACCAGTTTCTCCAAGGTAGCTCCCCACAGACAGTAAGAAGGAAATAAAAAGGAAGAGGGGCCAGCAAGCTGGGGGGATTCTCGGAAAAGCCATGTCCTCAAATAGCCATCAATCAGCCCTAAACCACCTCCACAGAGAGCTCAGGGAAGCGTCCTGGACATACGATGTCACCAAGGGACTTCCCCGGCGGTCCAGTGGCTAAGACTCTGCCCTCCCAAGGTAGGGGGCCCAGGTTCAGTCCCGTCAGGGAAGTAGATCCCGCACGTCCCAAATAAGAGTCAGCATGCCGCAACGAAGATCAAGGATGTCATGCGCCACAACTGAGATCTGGCTCAGACAAAATTTTTTTTTTTAAAGTGCCACAGAGACTACTGAGGCTGACATTCAAGGAGGCCAAGCAGGACTGAGGCTCTTGAAGCTGGCTCTTCTCTGAACTGGCCCACTGTGACCCAGGAAGGTGGAAGAAAAATCAATGATGACAGGAATCCTTCTTGCAGGCCCAAGAGGAACCACATTCATTTTTGAAAAAGAGCAACTGGTAAGATGAGCAGGATCAAAGACTTGCTGGAGGGCTGAGAGAAAGGGGAAGGGAGATATGCCAACTTGGGTGAGAGGGAAAGGCAGTCGGCAGAGAACTTCCAGACGGCTCTACCAAACACGGCCAGGGCTGATTTCTCGATGTGAAAGGAGGTAGACCAGCAGAAGGTAACCCATTTCACTCAGCAGGGACACTAACGTCACAGCAGCAAGATTCAGGAATTCAAGGTGGCACCCACAAGCAGGGTCTTAACCTGCTCTTCAAAATCGGGGGTGTGGGGGGTTTTTATACAACGTGATACACTTCAAAGTTCAGATCCAGGGACTTCCCTGGTGGTCCAGTGGCTAAGACTCAGCGCTCCCAATGCAGTGGGGGTCCCGGATTCGATCCCTGGTCGGGGAGCTGGATCCCACATGCCACAACTGAGACCCGGCACAGCCAAATAAACAAATAAATATTAAAAACAAAAAAGTTCAGATCTGGGCAGAAACCAGTATTGCAACTGTCCTTCAGTTAAAAATAAATAAATTAAGAAAGAAAACAAAAACAAGTTCAGATCCAAAGCAAACCACTGAACAAATAATGGCTGCACTGCAGAGAACACAGATGAAGATCCCGACCGCTCGCAGAACTGTCCTGTGAACTGAGCGAGTTAATTTAAGACTAACAACATGCCAGGCTGACACTAAGTACCCATGGGTGCTAAGAGTTATTATTACGAGCATCATTCCTGTCATTCAGAGACACAAGAGGACAGGACAAGCGAAATGCTGTGACAACTTTAAAAAGGATGGTGGCAGAATTCTAAGCTCAGAGATCTGCCTGATTTCTGTCACTGTTACTGAAGACAGATTTAATTATGAAATGCCGTGCCATCCTTGTGCGTCAAATCAGAACAGATTATTCACTTCTCACCAATTGCTACACCACACTGGGGAAATAAGCACCTCAGCGGCAGGCCCCCACTGAGTCCCTTGAGACCACCAACACGTGGCTCTGAGAATTCTGCACAAAGGGTGACTTCCTTTCAATTAACGTGCCAGACAACACAGGTACTGACTGTGGTGAGACATCCTCACCGTGGATTTCCGCATCACCACGGGCCTCCCGCCCCCAGCAGTCCCGCACAATGACTGCCTTGCTTGCTACTAAAAAATAAATAAAAATTAAAAGGGCAGAGAGGAAGGGATATGCTCTGGGCTTCACCCGGCCGAGGAGTACCTGTTTCGGTTTTGCTGGCAAAGCCTGCTGCCTGTTTGATCGCGGCCGCCGTGAGTGCTAACCCTCGACTCCTCTTCAAGCCGTGCTGCAGGACGGCTTCAAACTGGGCACACAGACAGGTTACCCTGCAAGAGAACCAGTGATTCATCAGTCCACCCCAGGAAGGGAGAAAAACAACCAGGGAGGTGTCAGCATCTCCCAGGGGAGCGAGTGAAGGAACACATTAGATGCCAGGATTTACAAGCAGGTAACTGACATGTAAGTGACTCCCCACTAGCTCTCCGCATCTGTGTTCCTTTCAGGTTAACTCAGGGCAGCCCCACACAGTCCAGCCCCTGTTCATCAGACTGGTGAAAGCACAGAAACAATTCACAAGAGACAAGGGGAAATGGAATTGGTGCCAGCCAGCGGGGGTGGGGGAGAAAAAAACCAATTTAAAAACAAATCAGTTGTGTGCGGGGAGGGGTTGGGTGTTAATTTGTATCCAATTCGCAAGTTTCAACTCTAATTCATATCATGTCCTTTATGAAACAAGATTATCTTCTAAGAGATTGAATTCGCAGGTCTGCCAAATTGGAAACATTGTGTAATTTCATGGCCTGTTACATACCCTAAAGAAATAATATGAATTCTGATTCTTGTTCTTTATTTTGTTGTTAAGAGATTACATTGTTGAAGGCAGATCTGGAGTTGATGGAATTTTCAATTAAGTTACAATTACTGTGCATTTAATTGAATTTATTTCTCAATAACCAAAGAAATGGGAGATTCAGGAACATGTTCACAGAGATGAGGTCACCATAACCACACTCAATTCTTAACAGTCCCCCCAGGGCTCCTGGGCCCCCACCCGGCTGGATCTGTGGACCTCAGAAACTCTTCCATTCACTCAGGCAACAAACGTTAGGAAATCCAGAACTCATCCCGGGTGCCAGGCACTGTTCTAGGCTCTGAGGATACAAAAGTGGGAGTGAGACAGACAAGGTTCTAGCAGGGAGAGATTCCCAAATAAGCCAACCAGATCCTATCAGTTGACAAGAACTCTGAAGAAAATAAAACAAGATGAGGTGGTAGACAGAGCCAAGGCAAGAACAGGCTTAGACGGTGTGGCCTGAATGGAGGTAACCTTAGAGTCATGACCTAGACGTGACAAGAGGCAGCAGGCTGGGCAGAGGGGCGCAGTGCAAAGACCCTGAGGCCACCACCACCTGGCTCATCCCTGCCTAACTGCAGGCATTTCCTGCTCCACCCACCCCCACACATGTAGTAATTATACTCCAAGTATTTATCACGCTATGGGTGGTAAACATCTTCACATCCATGATTTCACTAGCTACTCCCATGATGATATGATTGGAGCAGGTATTATTACCTGCATTTTACATGTCAGGAAACTGAGGCTTAGAGACAGGTAAGAGCACATAATAAGTACATAATTAACAGCAATATCCGTACTCCAGACCTACCCACCCCCACGCTACCCAAGGTAGTTCCCACTACACTCTGTACCACGACAAACAGGCTTTATTCTAAGACAAAAGTCCACTTTCTCCCATATGCCACCTTTACTTGAGTGTTGTCTATACCAGGAAATCCTAACACAGTACCAGCAAATACACAGCACATGTACACTGACTCTCTAGTCTGTGCCTGTGGCAGACATCACTAATCCATCCCAGCCTTCCAGGCTACTACTGCCAATGATCAAAGTCAGCCCTCCAAAGGAAGGAGTCCCTTCTTGCATCCCAAACCTAACTCGTGTCCTCACCTACACCACCTGGCTTCCAACTCCTACTGGTCCTCCTGGCTCCCCTGCAGCTAGTTCACGCAGTGCCTGGCACACAGCATGTGCTCTGTGTATGCTTTTTCGGCAGGTATGTAAAAGCGTGAGGAACCTCGGCCCCAGAAGACTCCCCCGCGTTGAAACAATCCTCCTCTCTGGGCAGATGCCACTCAGACATTAGATGTGCATATGCTAGTCTCTCTGTGTATCCACAGGGGCACACTGCTGAGGGCTCCCTGCAAAGCTAGGACGCCCACCAAAATTAAACCCCACAGAAACCAAAACAGAGGCATGATACAATGGAGCCTGACCAAGGGCCCTGTCTCGGGGCAGTGGGGCGAGGAGGAGGAGGGGGAACCTTGGTCTGTGTTTAGAGGTCTCCATATTAAACCACAGCCTCTATCTTTAAACGAATCATCAGCAAATACAATGATTAACTCAACAATCCTAGTCAGGTTGTTTGGCTCCAGTGCACAAGTCGATAACTGCCCCACCAACTCTATAATAACATCTGGCCTCTAAAGGGAATGGAATGCAGGGGAACAGCATTAACCCAGCCCCTGAGGTCTGGGTTACGTCAGCAGTATTGCCTTCCAGATGCACCTAGGTCACAATCAGCCCAACGCAGCAGAAAACCAAGGTGGGCGTTAGTCCTATAATTAGTTTGTTACATAATGTCTGCCTTACTGAAGGCCATTCTATTTCTCACCCTCCCCATTTGACCTGAGCTTGTATCTACAGGTCATTCAAGACTTAGCTCAAGGAGCCCCTCCTCCAGGAAGCCTTCCTGAGTCTTCCTCAGGCTGCAGCACTTGGCTAATCTCTCTATGAACAAGCTGCTCTCCACCGCTGTCTCCTCTGGCTAACTCAAGTTCCCTGACAGCCAGGATCACGCCTCAATCGTCTTAGTTGCTCCAGCACCCGGCAGGACGCCTGGCTTCTGCGATGTATGTGATCAGAACTGTCCCTCCCCTCGAAGAACTCAGAACATGGGCTTGACGTCTACTTAGGTAAGAGGGGCATCTCTGGAGATGTTGTATAAGGTGGAATCCAGGTCAGTTACGACTAGGGAACCAAAGAGAACACACTTGTCCAACCACAGGAATCTACACCCTTCATCTTGTAGTGAGCGTGCTATGGGTACTGACTTATAATCACGTCACCTGAAGCTGTTCCATTTCTTCTCATCTGACTCGGCAAGATGATCCTTCCTGCAGAACGGGGCACCTGCCTTCATGGAGCTCACTGTTTTCTCAGCTCAGTCTCTCCTATTTTCCAGGATGCTCTCCCCTGAGTGCTCTCTGAGACCCACGTTGAGGGTGGGGGGAAGGACTGGCTGCCTCCACAGCATTTTCTCACATCTATCTGAGTTAATGAATTGGCCATGTTTTTAATTAAGCAGGGCACTTAACAGTGGATGTTTTAATTAAAAAAAAAAAAAAAAAACACCAGCCAAGAAAATCACTTCAAGTTTTTATGTATACAGCTGTTTACCAGATGAGTGGATAAATAAAATGTGGTATATTGATACATGCATGTGTGTGTGTTAAATTGCTTCAGTCATGTCCGACTCTGTGCGACCCTATGGACTGCAGCCCACCAGGCTCCTCTGTCCATGGGATTCTCCAGACAAGAATACTGGAGTGGGTTGCCATGTCCTCCAGGGGATCTTCCCAACCCAGGGATAGAACCTGTGTCTCTTACCACTGGCAGACAGGTTCCTTACCACTAGCGCCATCTGGGAAGCCCCTATATTGATACAATGGAATACTATTAAGCAATAAAAAGGAATAAAGTACTGACACATGCTACAACAACGACGAGCCTTGAAAATATAATGCTAAAGGAAAGAAATCAGACCCAAAGCCATACACTGTATGATTCCATGAAATGTCAAGAAAAGGTAAATATATAGAAACTACAAGTATCGGGTTGGCCAAAACATCTTATGTGAAAGTCACTCAGTCGTGTCCAACTCTTTGCGACCCCATGGACTGCAGTCCAAGGAATTCTCCAAGCCAGAATACTGGCGTGGGTAGCCTTTCCCTAACATCTTATGGAAAAACCCAAAAGAACTTTTTGGCCAACCCATTACATTAGTGCTCGCCTAAGGCTGGAATCAGGGATTAACTGTAAACTGGCATAAAGAAACTCTTTGGGGTAATGAAAATGTTCTGAAACTGAATTGGGGTGATGACTGCACAGCTCTATAAATTTACTTTTAAAAATTCACTGCATTGTACATGTACAAGGAGTAGATTTTTATGGTAAGTAAATTAGACTTCAATTAAGCTGCTTAAAACAAAATAATAAAACCTGCTCTCAGGGTGCTCAGTAAAACCCTGATGGAGGAGTGAAGGAGTTAACGAGTGGGAAATGAAATAACCTTCTCCTGCCAAAACTGTCTCCCACCACCACCAGCACAGCTGGACTTTGCACGAGCTTAACTGCTTTACTGCTAAAATTCTGCAGGCACTGGTTTTTCTGAGCTGCATCCTATATTTCAAGACTGCTTAACCTATCACATTAATCTTTAATAAGAGTCCTAAGAATCCTGTGCTTTTTTATGGCAACTATGAGGCATTTATGGTGAATGTGAGACAGACAGGATCAGTAATAAAAGCTGCATTTTAAGAACCACATCAGATTAACCTGGTGACAGAGGGCGTAACTTTAAACTGATCCTTTCAGATGTTACAGCTTCATTGGAATGTTTTGGTGAAGAGCAAGTACAGCAGTGAAAACGGAGTGGACTGTCCTCATGTGGGAAGCTCCAGAGTCACCCAGAACAGAGCCGGCTGTACCCACGGAAACCAGCCACTGACAGCAGTAGCCACATCTCTGATTTAAGACGGCGCAATCAACCAGCCTTGCTACACGGCCATCACATGACAGTCATTTGCAGTGGGCCACGCCCTACATTTGTGCCTTACAAATTTTCAGCAAAGTGCACATCCTTTCTGGCTGAATTTTACCAGCACCAATCAATCCTCAACTGTAATCTACAAGTCAGATAAAGATTTCAGAATGAAAATATTCAAAACATCCTTTGCAACTGTGGAAAGTTAAAAATACATAAAGATTTGACACTTGGGGAATTGGTTAAATGATAATACAAAATATAATCGAATGCCATTTAGCATTTAAAATATTTATCAAGAGTTTATAATGATAAGCCAACAGGTTTACAATATGAAATGAAACATAAGCAGGGTATGCAACTGTATATTAAGTATGTTTTCAACTATACTAAAAAAAAAAAATTTGAAGGGAATTATGTAAAAAATTAACAGCAACTTGATAAAATAATTACTGGTGATGTCTTTCTTACCTCTATGTTTTTCTCACTTAGCTTCTTTTTTTGCATTTAAAAAGTATTCATGTCTCAAGAACCAGAAACATTGCTACCCTGAGCTACAAAGAATGAAAAAATCTGGCATCAAAGTTATACTGAGGGAAAAAAAACTCATGCAATCATTATTTATATGCAGAGAATTTGAAATGGCATTTTTTAAAAGCATAGATTATAAAGTTAAGCCAAAAAAAGGAGACCTACAAAAAGATATAAAAATGTTTTTAACCAGCAAATTTTAAATGTTGCAATAAAAGAAACAGTAACATTAAAAGTTGATTTTTTTAAGTCAACAAAATGGTGGAGGGGACACAACATTCACAATAGTAACAAAAGTAAAATAAATCATATTTTTAATAAGAAAGATACATGTCCTATATGAATAAAACCATAATATTCTTAAAAGGTATAAAGATCAAAATAAATAGAAACATTGCTATCCTAAATGGGAAGATTTATTTACATAAAAATGTCAATTCTTCCCAAATTAACATATACATTTAATACAATTCCAATACTAATCACAAGAAGAACTTGGTCCAGTGTGGTTCTGGGTACAGTGATAAGCATTAATAGAGCAGTATAGAGAACCTCCCTGCCCCAAAAAATCCAAATAAATATGGAAACATTTTATATATAATAATGGAAGTACTTCAATTCAGATGGGCAAGAATGAGCTATTTAACAGTGGCACTGACACAAGTAGCCATAGGGCTGAAAGAAAATTAAGAATAAACTTTTGTCTCAAACAACCACAGAACTAAATTCCACACGCATAAAAATCAAGAAAATATATAAGTGTGCATCAAGATCAAGAAAATATAAAAGTGTATAAAAATAACACTTTGGCCACCTGATTCAAAGAGCTGACTCATTGGAAAAGACTCTGCTGCTGGGGAACATTGAAGGCAAAAGAAGAGAGCGGCAGAGGATGAGATGGTTAGGTAGCATCACCAACTCAATGGACATGAATTTGAGCAAAATCCGAGAGACAGTGAAGGACAGGGAAGCCTGGTGTGCTGCGGTCCATGGGATAGCAAAAAGTTGGACACAATTAGCAACTGAACAACACCAACAAGAAAAATAAAACTGTAAAAAATTATAGAGAAAAATATAGGTGAACTGCAGGATAGGATACTCTCAAAGCAGAATTTTAAAGGTTTATAGAATTAACCACAAAAAAGTTTTACATTTCAATATAGCAAAAGATATGATAAATATGGTGAAACAATAAATGATAACTAGAGAAAATATTTACAATCACATAACTGGAAAAAAAATTACAGACCATAGTACCTGAAGAGTTTCTACAGGTAGAAAAATAAAAAAACTATTAAAGAAGGTGAACAAATAAACCATGAAAGGAGGAAATACAGTTGCCCAAAAAACACAGAAAAAATATTCAATCTCACTAGTGACCAGGAAAGTGCTGCAATACTAAGATACCAACTGGGGACTATCAATTTAAAACCAGTCACAGATCTATACTAAGATACCAACTGGGGACTATCAATTTAAAAGCAGTCACAGATCTAGCAAAAGTACAAATAAGTGGGTCCTGTTGATAGGAATATGAATGTGAATTGCTACATCTCTCTACAAAGAGATCAGGCAATATCATTTTTTTAAAAGCCTATACCCTTTGTCCCAGATGGCTCAGTGGATAAAGAATCCGCCTGCAATGCAGGAGACACAGAAGATGCCAGTTCAATTCCTGGGTCGGGAAGATCCTTTGGAGAAGGAAATAGCAACCCACTCCAGTATCCTTGCCTGGGAAATCCCATGGACAGAGGAATCTGGTGGGCTATAGTCTATATGGTCACCAAGAGTCAGACAGCAACTAAGCACAGACCCTTTGACTCAGCAATCCTACTTTTAGGAATTTATCCTATAAAAATAATAGCACTACTAATTAGAAATGAGCAAAAACCATGAACAGACATTTCAGCAAAGAGGATACACACGTCCAAGAACGTGAAAATATGTTCAACACCATTTGCCGTTACAGAAATGCACGTTAACACTACAGTTGGATATGCCTACAGACCTACAGGATGGCTAAGACAGAAAATCACGAGAATATTAAAAGATGACAAGAATGCAGAGGAACTGGATCACTCACACGTTGCTGGAGGGAATGTAAATGGTATAGTCAATATGGAAAACGGTTGGCAGTTTCTTATAAAGCTAAATGTGCAAATGTCATACAACCCAGAAACTGTGTTCTGGAGTACTTATCTCAGAGAAACGAAAGCTTAGGGTCACAGCAATAACCTGTACATAAACGTTTCCAGAAGCATTATTTGCAGTAGCGAAAACCTGAAAACAGCCCAGACATCCTTCAGGGGATAAACAGACTGTGGTGCATCCAGACCAGAGAATACTACTTGGCAATACACTATTGATACATGCAACAGTCTGGATGAATCTCAAGGAAATTACCCTGATTGGGGAAAAAAAAAAAAAAAAGCCAGTCCCAAAAGGTTACACACTGCACGATTCTATTTACATAACATTCTTAGAATGACAAAATTTTAGAACTGGAGAAGAGAGTGGTAGTGGCCAGGAATTAGGGACGGGGATGGAGGGGACAGGAGGGAGGTGGGTATGGTTAAAAATAAGAAAAGAAAAAACAGGAGGAACCCTGTGGTGATTAAATTATATCTGTATCTGTGGTGGGGACACGTGAACCTACAGAGTGATAAAACTGCACAGAGCTAAACACACCCACACAAGTGAAATCAGCAAAATTTGAAATACCTACCATCCAAGAATCTTACAAGGTAAGACCACTGGAGAAAAGTGAGTAAAAGATAAATGGGATCTTTCTATTTCTTACAATTGCCTATGCCTCCATAATCATCTCACAATTAGAAGCCGAAATAAACAAATATAAAAGCATGAGAAGGCAAGAACAGACATATACACAACAACCATCTCTGCTGTGGCATTGTTATAACAGTAAAAGCAGAAACAAAACTAGACACAGCCTGAACGCCCACTAACAGGAAAACGCTAATAAGTTACAGGACCGCCACACGACCAAACACTAGGTAGAAATTTTCAAAGAATGAGATGCCAAATCTAAACAACCTACGCAGCACCTTTCTCCACACATTTTAAGGCCTCGGAAATCCAGGTGCGCCTCACAGTCGATGGAACTACCCAATGAAAACCGGCACTGGCTGTCCTTTATTACGGAGACGCCATTGACGGCAGGCTGCACCGTTATGTTACCCAGTGACCTGGAACAAGGTCCATAATACATGCCCAGGTTTTTGTTTCTTTTTTAAATCAAGTTACAGAGTAACAGACATGGTAGGATTCTTATCTGAAGGAGGAAGAAGAGAAAGAGGAAGAGGAGTGGGCTTCAGTTATTTGCATCATCTACATTCATGTGAGAGGATGGAAGCATCCTTGGCAACTCAGGCCAGCACGTCTAGAGAAGGGTAATGAGGGCTGGGAGGTGAGGCTGGGCTGCTCACCCACAGCATAGCAGCGCCAACACGCGAGGTTCTCGCCCACTCCTTGCTGAGCCAGGGGTCCGTGGGCCAGTGAGTCAAATCAGCGCCATGCTCTCAATCAGTCCTCCCTGCTTTGGCCCAGAGCGTCCTCTCGCTGTGCTAGGTAAATGGGACGCAAGTAAACGGCAGACCAGGGATAAAGAGCCAAAAAGATCTCTGAGAAAGGTGGCACCCGTCTAGAAGAAACTAAAACTGGTTTTAATTTTATCCCAGGAACTATACAAAGATAAATCCCAGAAGGATCAAAGGCTTAACTGTAAACAGTAAAAATCTTACAGGAAAATGTTAAAGACCACACGCACACTCCAACGTTGAGGAAGATCATAAAACACTGAAAACCCAGAAACTGGCAGGTTAGTATATGGACCAGTAAAGAAACATTTAATTGTGTAAAGAATTTTAAGGACTTCCCTGGCGGTCCAGTGGTTGAGAATCTGCCTGGCAATGCAAGGGACACAGGTTCGATCCCTGGGGCTGGAAGATTCCACATGCCTTGGGGCAACTAAGCCTGTGCGCCACAACTGCTAAAGCCCGTGCACCCAGAGCCTGTGCTCCGCAACCAGAGAAGCCACTGCAATGAGAAGCCTGCTTGCCGCAACTACAGAAAGCCCACACGCAGTAATGAAGGCCCAGAACAGCCAAAAATAATTTTTCTTAATTTCAATGTAGTATTATAATAGATAGTATTATCTGTGCTTACAAAGTTAATGGAGAGATCTGAAAAATATGTGCAATGCAAAAAAACAGGTGAAAGGTTAATTAATTACTGTAATACACAAAGAGCTCTCACAAACTGATAAGGGGACAAATAATCCAACAGGAAACAGGGCAAAGAATATGAAGCTCCTCTGCACAAAAGAGCAAAGTCAAATAGCCAAC
Organism: Bison bison bison; assembly: GCF_000754665.1. Lineage (NCBI taxonomy): Eukaryota > Metazoa > Chordata > Mammalia > Artiodactyla > Bovidae > Bison > Bison bison. Next base: position 2,330,625 of record NW_011494865.1, on the reverse strand, counting down.
AAACATTAAAAAAAATAAAAAAACTGAAATTCACTGGCAATCAACAGATGCAAATTACAATGACAAGTGAGCCACCTCTTTTCACCCATCAGACTGACAGAACTTCAAAACAACACTCAAAACTATTATTAGAAAGGAAGAAAAGGGCAGTTTCATGCACTACCAGTAGAAGATTTTTAGAAAGATACCTGACCACAACTGTTAAAAATAAACGCATTCTCTATGGCCCGGCAACTCAGCTCCGGGAAATCTCTGCCAAACAAACAAAACCCTCAATACATGAGAAAAGATGCTCAAGGATGTCTACTGTTGCACTGTCCACAGTAGTAAAAATTGGACTTAAAGTCAGTATTACTTCGTAGGCACCTGTTGGTACGTTTCACATAATACAATATAGTGCAGCTTTTTAAGAAGAATTTTTAGAACTCTAACTTGGAAAGGATTTGACAGGATAGTGCCAAGAGAGAAAATACAGATGCAGAACATCATATATAATTGAATTTTTGGAAGACAGTGTGTACGTGTGTGTGTGTATACACATATGTATTTTATTTCTAAGAATGTGGAGAAATACACAGAACAAATGATTCTTGATCATTAACATAAGTTATCCAGAGGGAAGGAGAAGAGATGGGATAGGAAAAAAGAGGGGGAGGGGAAAAAAAAAAAACCAGGTAACAAAGAACCGGAAAAAAATGCAAGCTTTGGTAACAGTGAAAAACCCACAAGCCAACAGTTTTCAAGATACTATTAGGCCTGAGGATGGCAGATGGGCATGTAAAAAGAAATAAGATGAATGTTCTACCAGAGGAACCCGCAACTGGAAAAATAACCTATTTTTAAATGAGTTAAATCATTTCTGACCATTGTTAAAAGTTACTAAAATAAATACAGTAACTGGATTTCCCAGGTGGTCCAGTGGTTAAGACTCTGCACTTCCAGTACAGGGAGCGTGGGTTCAGTCCTTGGTTGGGGAACTAGGATTCCACAATCTGCACAGCTTGGCCAAAAAAAAAAAGACAAAAGAAACACAAAACTATAGGAACCTCCCTGGTGGGACTCAGTGTAGCCAAACAAATAAATATTAATTTATTAAAATACACACATATAAAAACACAGCAACTGTCTTCTCTGGGGTAGACAGACCCTCCAGCTTTGGTCCAGATGCAAACACCTGCTTGCCCTTGGGATTCTTTTGGCAGATGAGGAGCTTCAAAGTCAGGGATGGGAGGTAAAAGCTGAGAAGGAATCAGTCTAGGGAGCTGATAAATCGAAAGGGAAAAAGAGGATGGAGAAAGCCAAGAGACCCTCAATGCAGAAGGACTGAATAAACGGGAAATGAGGAAGCAGAGACGTGCCATCAGGTCCAGTGGCCAATGGATCTCCCAGTTTGGTCAGAGTCCATAACCTGGAAGAAAGAAAACTCCACACCAAAAGCTTCCTTTCAACAAACAATACAGTCACAGATGCAGAAAACAAACTTACAATTACTGGGCAGGGGGAGGTGGGGGGTTGTGGGGGAGAGATAGAGTGGAACCGGTGTATATATTACTCTACATAAAATAATAATAAGGACCTATTGGATAGCACAGGGAACTCTACTCAATATTCTGTAATGACCTATATGGCAAAAGGACCTAAAAAAGAGTAGATAGATAGATAGATGGACTTCCCTGGTGACTCAGTGGTAAACAATCGCCTGCCAGTGCAGGAGATGTGGGTTCAACCCTGGGGTCGGGAAGATCCCCTGGAGAAGGAAATGGCAACCCACTTCAGTATCCTTGCCTGGGAAATCCTCTGGACAGAGGAGCCTGGCAGCAGGTTACAGCCCATGCAGTTGCAAAGAGTCAGACACAATTTGGAGACAAAACAAAAAACAACATATATTCACAAAAGTGAATCAGTTTGCCTGACACCCGAAACTCACACAACATTGTAAATCAACTGTACTCCAATAAGAAACAAAGAAACAGGCAAGATGCAGGCCACCCCGCAGTATAGATACATCTTTGGGAAAGCAAAGGTGGATCAGAATAAAATTTGCAGCCTATTATTAGAGCCCCCCAAAATGCTGTTTTTAAAAAAAATAAACTAAATCTAAAACAATACACATTTGTTCTGGTTTCTGGCCATACCTTAGAGCCAGAGCATTTAGGTCTCATCCCCCGGTCAGTCAGCCTCATCCAGGCTCACCCTAAGCTTTCTGTCCCTTCTCCCAGCACCACCACCTCTATTCGGCTTCCTCGTCCACTGCACAGAGCAGCCCCCTCTCACTGCAACCCCGACCCCATCTCCCTGGCCCACCCCCCTGGCTGCTGATCAGAAGCCACCCTCCTGAAATGCGAACCTGACAACACCATTTTCCTTCCTGCCACATTCTGCTCGGGTTACATGACGATTTCAGGGGGACCATAAAATGACATTTTCAGGTTAATCATTTTACTATGACAAGAAAAATATTTCAGCAGCCATCAATCTGTGATTTCACTGACAAGACCTGAGTAGAAAAGGGAGGCCTTAAAATTCCACCTCAAGCCCATCTCTGGCACAAACAGTACAGGGGAGTGGCAAAAATTGTGAAAATCTTACACAAATAGCCATAGTTTAAAAAATAATACTCTATCGGATAAAGTGCAAATGCTTCCCTATAACAGCAAGTCAAGAATCTATTGACTTTCCAGCCAAACTTCCGGCACAAACAACACACCATCCACAATCCCAAGACTTTCTCTCACACCCCTGCATTTGCCACTCCTGCTGCCTGGAAGTCCCATCCTGCCCATCTGACAACTGAAGACCCTGCTCGCCTCTCGAGTCTATACTACGTAATTATTACTACAGGCCACCGTGACTGTCTGCAGTTTACAGGTCCACTGCCCAGGCCCAACTCTGAGTTCCTTCAGAACGGCAGCCATCTCACCCAGCTTACAGCGCCAATGCCAACTCAGGGACTACAAATAAGTATCTGCTGAATGAAGGAATTAACGAGAATCATTCTAGCCTTTAGTTTCCAAATTAGCCAACATACTGGTATGTCTAGTCACAGGAAGAAAATGTATTGCACTTAGTAAGTTCTCACTGGGTGTGTCAAGCAAACACTATTATATCTAATCCTCACTTCAATCCCAGGAAGTTGATACCATGATCATCACCTAATTTTTTTAATTATCTGTTTATCTATTTTATCTATCTCTATTTATTTTTGGCTGTGCTGAGTCTTCATTGCTGCGAGGGCTTTTCTCTAGTTGCCATGAGCAGGAGCCACTCCCTAGTTGTGGTCTGTGAACTCTCACTGTGGTGGCTTCTCCTATTGTGCAGCGTGGTCTCTAGGGCACAGGCTCAATAGAATGGAGCACTGGCTTAGCTGTTCCACGGCATGTGGGATCTTCTCGGACTAGGGATTGAAGCTGAGCCTCCTGCATTGGCAGGCAGATTCTTTACCACTGAGCCACCAGGAAAACCCTCATTATCTAATTTTACAGATGCTGCAAGAAAGGTCTGCTGCTGCTGCTGCTGCTGCTGCTGCTGCTGCTAAGTCGCTTCAGTGTGTCCAACTCTGTGTGACCCCACAGACGGCAGCCCGCCAGGCTCCCCCGTCCCTGGGATTCTCCAGGCAAGAACACTGGAGTGGGTTGCCATTTCCTTCTCCGATGCATGAAAGTGAAAAGTGAGAGTGAAGTCGCTCAGACTCTTAGCGACCCCATGGACTGCAGCCCACCAGGCTCCTCAATCCATGGGATTTTCTAGGCAAGAGTAATGGAGTGGGGTGCCATTGCCTTCTCCGGCAAGAAAGGCCTAGAGATGCCACATGTGTGCATGCTAAGAGGCTTCAATCGTGTCTCTTTGCAACCCTATGGACTGTAGCCTGCCAGGCTCCTCTATCCATGGGATTCTCCAGGCAAGAATACTAGAGTGGGTTGCTCTGCCCTCTTCCAGGGAATCTTCCTGACCAAGGGATCGAACCGAGGTCTCCTACATCTCCTGCACCGTCAGGCAGATTCTTTACCACTAGTGCCACCTGACTTAGCCCATGTGTACAACTGGTGGTCTGTGGACTGGGTGAGCATGAAGA
>NW_011494865.1:2301335-2326453 GCF_000754665.1 Bison bison bison | reverse complement strand
CCTGACTCCAAAGCTCACCCTTCACACCAACACCTCTCTCCACAGCAGGATGGTGGCGATGACGGTGATGATCGTGCTGAAGCGTGATTCCCTATGGGCCTAGCACTGCTCTCAACGATTATCAATATAAAAACACAAGTATTTATTAAAATTCAGATGGAAATGTGCTCAGATTTGCTAAATGCCCTAGGGCTCCTCCCATTTGCTAAAAATAATCTTTCCCCAAAAAGAAATCAATTCATTTGATTCATGGAGTAAAATGAAAGCAAATGCAATACAGAACCATCCCCTACTAGAGCCTCAAGGTGGAAAGCAAGTGCTCAGGCAGCGGAGATAAGAAATCCAATTAATGAACCCCAGGGGGTTTTGCCAGGATGAGAATTAGAATATCCAGTCAACACCTCAAACCGCTAAGAGGCTGGTAAATCTGTGACGAACTGAACATTAAAAAAAAAAAAAAATGACGAACATCACATGACGAACATTTAAAAGAGGAAAAGGAATGTCTGAAAAAGCCATTCAGTTTCATAAGTGTCCAGAGGACCGCACAGGACAGTTTTCTACAGTGTCTAAGAAATAACATTAGGGAACAGCAAAGGGCAGCTGGTTTCGTTCTTTAGCTTCCTAAAAAGTTCAACACAGTTTCGAATTCCTTAACAGGTGAAGAAAAATCTCAGGTGGCTCAGTGAAGAATCCGCCTGCCAGTGCACAAGATGCAGATTCAATTCCTGGGTTGGGAAGATCCCCTGGAGAAGGAAATGGCAATCCACTCCAGGATTCTTGCCTGGGAAATTCCCTGGACAGAGGAGCCTGGTGGGCTACAGTCCACGAGGTGGCAAAAGAGTTGGACACGACTGAGTGACTGAATAACAACCAAGAAAAATCACCAAAACAAGAACTCTTCCCTGGCATGTTTTGGAAGGAGAATGCTTCCCTCTGATTTCTTCTGACATAGTCACATGCTGCTGCTTCTAAGTCGCTTCAGTCATGTCTGACTCTGTGCAACCCCATAGACGGCAGCCCACCAGGCTCCGCAGTCCCTGGGATTCTCCAGGCAAGAACACTGGAGTGGGTTGCCATTTCCTTCTCCAATGCATGAAAGTGAAAAGTGAAAGTAAAGTTGCTCAGTCGTCTCCGACTCTTAGCGACCCCATGGACTGGAGCCTACCAGGCTCCTCCACCCATGGGGTTTTCCAAGAGTACTGGAGTCACAAAAATCTACGCTGTCTAAACAAGGCAAATACCCAAAGCCAACTCATTGCCACCCACAATGGAAGAGACCCATGTGCAGAGAATATTTACCAAGCGTCAAGACACTTCACAGAAAATTATAATGGCAATGAAAACTGAAAGTAAAAGTGTTAGTCACTCAGTTGTGTCCAATTCTTTCTGATCCCGTGGACTGTAGCCCACCAGGCTCCTCTGTCCATGGAATTTCCCAGGCAAGAATACTGGAGTGGGTAGCCATTCCCTTCTCCAGGGGATCTTCCTGAGCCAGGGATCAACCCTGGGTCTCCTGCATTGCAGGCAGATTCTTTACCATCTGAGCCACTAGGGAAGCCCAACAGCTAACAATTGCTAGAAACTTACTAGCCACCAGGCACTAACCTAAGGGCCGCACAGCTCTATGGAGTGAATATTATCACTACTCTCCCCATGTACAGACGAGAACACTGAGGCACAAGGAAATCAGAAACTTGTCCATAGTCCAACACAACCAGGAACTGGCAACACCAGGATTCGAGCTCTGAGCTCCATATCCCACGCTCACTCTGCTGCCCCCTGGTTTGGGTTGCTCTTTCTAATTCCACAGGAAACGTTAGCATGTTCTGTAATCCCACGTGGGAAGAAGATGCACCTGTGGAGCACCAGCGTATGTAGTCTTCACAGGGACTTCAGCACCGGCTAGTTCTTAAGCCATTCTTTCTAGAAGGCAAACTATTCAAAAGATACGTTACTGCCTCCCCACAGGCCAGTGTGACTGATGGAATGAGCAATCAGTTTAATGAAGCACAAGAATGTGTCCTTGTCCTTAGGAGGAAACAGAGCAGGAGAACAAGGCCAACAGAGGAGAAATGAGCACAGGATGGAGCCTTATGACCACCACCTCTTCCTCCCGAGAGGGTTACTGAGGACAAAGTCTGATGAGGAAAAAACAATGCCTGACTGTCACTTGCCTTCCTATCAACGCTGTTTTATACTTCATGCGAGGGCTGCTGCATCTTGCCGTGTCATCTTGCAAAACCAAACAAATCTCTCACACAGACACAGACATGCTTTGCAATCGGGGTTTTAGCCAAAGAATACTGAACATCATGTAGCCCTGGCCAGTTCTCTCTTTCCTCAACTTCAGTTATCCATGGAGAACTCGGCCACTTTTGTCATTTGTGAGGGTTTTTCTTTTTCTTTTCCTGGGTTTTTTTTTTTTTTTTTTTTGGATCTGGACCATTTTTAAAGTCTTTAGAGAATTTGTTACAACATTGCTTCTGTTTCATGTTTTGGTTTTTTGACCATGAGACATGTGGGATCTTAGCTCACAGACCAGGAATCAAACCCTCGCCCTCTGCAGTGGAAGGTAAAGTGTTAGCCACTGGGCTACCAGGGAAGGCCCTGGGGATGTTTTTATTATTTACTTGTCTGGAGTCCAACTCACTTTTTCCATGTGTATAAACCTGTTTTAAAGGGAAAACCTCCATCACTGTTGCAAGTGGAAAGCCAGCACCATGGGCCCTCGACAGGGTAGCACCTTCTGCCCCAAGCACCACTTCAGATACCAATCACAAGTCCAGACTGTCCCCTGCGCTTCTGACTGACCAGTTACATATCTCAGGGGTTCCCATGACCTCCTCCTTGGGTTCAATTAATTTGCTAGAGAAGCTCCCAGAACTGAGAGAAACCTTTTATTTACTAGATTACTGGTTTTTTAGAAAAGGATATAACTCAGGAACAGCCAGACAGAAGAAAAGCATGGGAAGAGAGCACAGGGCTTCCAGTGGCCCACTCCCCCAGGGGGCCACTCCCCCACAGGGCCACTCCCCAGGGGGCCACTCCCCCACAGGGCCACTCCCCAGGGGGCCACTCCCCCAGTGGCCCACTCTCCTTGCACCTGTAAGTGTTCACTGACCCAGAGGCTCTCTAAACCCCGGGATTTTTATGGAGGCTTCATCATACAGATTATTTGGTTAAATCAGTGGCCACTGGCAACTGAACTCCATCTCCAGCCCCTCTCCCCTCCCTGGTAGTCTGAACTGGTAGTCTGAACTGGTGGTTCTGAACTGGTGGTCCCTGGTGGTTCTGAACTGGTGGTCCCAGGTTGGAACTGAAAGTTCCAACCCCTTAATCATGTGGTTGGTCCTCCTGGCAGCCAGGCCCCAACCTCGAGTGCTTTCCAAAGTCACTACATTAACAATACAAAAGATACCTTTCTGGCTCTCATTGCTTTGGAAATTTCAGGGGTTTTAAGGGCGTAGGACCAGAAGCAATGGAGCAATAATGCATATTTCTTATTATAAATCACAGTATGACAGTAGATCTAACTCTTGAACTTAGAGAGGTGAGAGATGCAGCTGGAAAGGGGAAGGGATAACATTCGAAGCCCAGCTGTGCAGGGCAGCCAACAGCCCCTAAGATGTCACCCTCAGTGTCACATTCTGCCATCGCCGCCTCTATATTCCCTGGTGGACACAAAGTCATCTGAGGGGCAGAAACATGTCAGAAATACTCTGGAAGCCCCAGTGTCGAGCACAGAATGTTACACCAAGCAGGTGCTCAGTAACTCAGTGTTGGGCTTCCTTGGTGGCTCAGGGAGAGAGAACCCGCCTGCCGATGCAGGAGATGCAGGTTCGAACCCTGGGTCTGGAAGATCCCCTGGAGGAGGGCATGGCAACTCCAGGATTCTTGCCTGGAGAATTCCATGGACAGAGAAGCCTGGCAGACTACAGTCCATAGCGTCGCAAAGACTCGGACATGACTGAAGTGACTCAGCACACACACACACATACGCACAAGCACTTTTACATGTCAGGTACTATGGAAGCCACGTGAGCAAACCAGGCTTCTCTCCTTCTTCTCCTCTAGTTGAGCAGACAGATATAATGCATTCATCCCACAGAGGTTTATAGCCTCAAATGGTACAGAGCCGGGTCAGCACAGTACAGCCTGAGGACAAATCCGAGCCTTAACAGCAAGAGTCTGCCAGTCCCCGATAGAGAGCGAGGAAAACAGCCCAGGCGGCCAGGGCTGGAGAAGAGTGTGGACGATTCATATCAGGGACCTGGAAGGCTTCCCTGAAAAATGACTGAAAGGCTTTAAGAACAAAAAACAAAAACCAGAAAAGGCCAGGCCAGGGTGGCAGGGCAAAGAGCCAGGGGAGAGCTAGGGGGCCCTCCAGGTCGTTCAGCATGTGGGTCGTTTTCCCAACAGCAAAGAGAAGGCAGTGGAAGGTTTTCCGTGGAGGTGGGGGGGGGGGGCCGTGATGGACGGGAATCTGCTTCCGCAGAGCCCGCTGGATGCAGAGGAGGCAGGGCAAGACAGGAGACGGGTGAAGGTCCACAGCGGCCGCCCTGTGAGCCATGGGGTGACCGCAATGGGCTACAGCTGGGGGGCTGGAGAGAAGCCAATGGACTTGAGATCCATCCTGGTGCCAGGCTGTCTGAAGGGGTGCAGAGAGAGGCGAATCACCTTTCTTTCTTTTCAGACCTCACGACAGTGGCTTTAAAACGGTCACTGACTTTCCCTCGAGGTTAGACTTTCTCACCAAATAAGGACAATGATGTGGCCTTTCCTACACAAAGGTGGTGCCACCTCTAGCCAGACACACGGCAAGAGGGACTAAGACTCGGGTATTGAGAAGGAACCCTTTAGAGGGGAAAAAACAAAAAAATTTAACCTAGCTCACAACCAATGCAATCGCTAAATGTGATATAACACAGAAAGAACAGATTTTGGAGCCCAAGAAACTAGGGTCCAAACTTCAACCCTAACATTGCCAAGATGGTACACTGAGGCTGTATTACCTTCCCTCTCCGAGCTTCTGTTTTCTCGTCTGTGAAGAAAGAATTATGCTCCTCCTGGGGCTGCCCTGAGACTAAGAGTCAACACAAACAAGGAGCGGCAGGAACAGTCAGAGACAGTAACTATCATTATCATGATGAAGCAGGGTCTTGCTGGAAGCCGGAAACCACAGGTATTGATACCACAGAAGGAATTAACTTTGTAAATTCTACTATAAAATACAACAGTTTACAGAATAAAAGTTATAATGGTAAGCTCTACTATATAAGAACATGTTCATCTAACATTCAGAGATGGCTTCTCTAAGGAAATAAAAAGCATAATTACAAAAAAAAGTGATACAGAACTCCTGACTACATACACCCACGCGCGCGCGCGCACACACACACACACACACACACACACACACACATCTACCTCCTGGTTCAGGAGATCAAGGACTCCCGTTCTCATGCAGGTGACCCTGGTCCCAAAAGGAGGACCCCTGCACTGATGGAGACCAGGCCCCATAGTAGGCCCTCAGGAAGAACTGAAGCAATCAGTTGATTTAATGATCTAATGCCACAAACATGTAGAGAACCTCAAGAGTGACAGGCACAGAACGTCTGTGCAAAATACTCAGAAAGAAACGGAGAAGCTGCCCCTTTGCCCTCCAAGCTCACAGATCTTTACACCCTTGACCATGTGTGGTAGGAAGCCAGGCACACAATCAACCAGGCAACGGATCTCCCTGAGCACCTTCTAGATGCTTCCAGGCTGAGGATGCACCTTGAACAAGACAGCCAAACCTCTCTGCCTGCAGAGTGGACACTGTGGTATGGGGACACTGGAGGAAATGAAATGAAAAATTTAAAAAGCACAATATACAGTCGTTAGTTGGTGCTGTGGAGAAAAACTGAGCAAAGAAGAGGCAGAGACTGTAGGGGTGAGGGGTAGAATTTTAAATCTGCACTGGTTTCAAAAAGTCCCTATAAATCCATGAAAATGTAGCACTGCACGCTCTGCTCATGGCTGGTAAGTGCCAAGAGAAGAGCAAGGGTTGGAGGGACAGAGGAGGAACTGGCTGGGCTGGGCGGGTCAGGCTCAGAGGGAAAACACACGTCTCCAGATTGAGACGAATGCTGAGCAGTGAGTTCCCTCCCATCTCTTCCTTTTCAGGAACGTTCCTCCTGCTCTTCCCTAGCTGCAGAGCACAAATCAGCCTTGAACGTCACTGGGCATTTCCAGCAAATGCCTGTATGTCCTACACAAGCTTATTCAGTCATGTCAGCCTTTCCTGGGTCATGAAGGTCAATGGCCATTTTTAGGACTTTTTTTAATTATAAAAGGGACACATGATTACAGTATAAAATGTGACAAAATATCAGAAAGGATACAGGTTCCCAATAGTCTTAATTTAACCTCAACATGATCTCTATCTACATTCTGGTATGTTTTTTGCCAGAGTCGTCTAACACATGGAGGATCACTCTGCATCCATATTAACTCTGAATGCTGCTCTCTTAATTTTTACTAAATATATTACTTTTAAATTCCTAGATTTGCATTTTTCTGCTTATAACAAATTCTGTATGGACATCCATGTAATGGGCTATAGAACATTCAAACTACTGATGCACTATGCTTCATTATTCACCATTTCCCATTTGTTGAGCCTTCAGATTTCTGAGTTTCCATCATTATAAATTACTGTGAAAATAACTTCATGTGGAAAGGCATTTCAAGTAATTCCCTCAGAGAAGATTCCTAGAAAGAGGATGGCAGGGAGCTGGGAGCACTTTAGACAAGCAGTCACTGTATAGACCTACACCGCCCCCCCATCAAATGTAATTGTGATAGAGAAGAATTTTTGCATTCTATTACAAGCTAATCACTAAAGGGATGTTATCTAGAAGTTTAAATTTCACATAATGGCCCATTTCTGGGAACCCTACTTCCCAGGTAATGAGCATTAAGCTAAAATACTTTGGTTTAGCTCATAGAAAACCTCCTGACCAGGACCACCAGTGAATGACTACAGGAAGAAGAAATTAACACATCCCTTTGGAGGCCAATGGGAACCCGGAAGTGTTTGACTTTATCCCCTCCCCTTTTATTATAAAAGGAGCCTGAATGCTAACTCAGGCAAGACAGTTCTTTGGAGACACAAGCCCAGCATCTTTTGGTTAGCTGGTTTTCTGAATCAAGCCGTTATTCTTTGCCCCAACAACTCGTCTCTCAATTATTGGCTTGCTGTCCAAACTCAACTTGGTAATGTAATCACCACCCCACTTGGCTGCCGTGGCAGAATATAAAAGCTGGTGAATCTCTGGCTACCTTTTTGGCCTTGAGGGTAATGGGTTTCAGAGGCTACATTATTTACCTGCTGTCGGAATCTGAGGCGATCTCCTTTCTTCCTCCAAAGCGGATCTGGCACTGCAGGAAAAAAAGAGTCGCTGAGATCAGCCATTAGGATGGACACACAAAACCACCTCCAGGGGCCTTTGGGGTCTGGGGGGACCCAGGGCCAGAAACTCTGGTGGCCAAATCAGGGCGTCCCCGAGCCCTGGGGGTCAGCCCAAGAAATGGGATGGCAGGCACCCCAGCCTTCCAGCCGCCATTTGAAGGAAGAAGCCCTTTTACCTCCCACTTGTACAGAAGGGAGCCTTGCACAAAGACAGCGCTAAGAGGAAAACAGAAGCCGTCTGCAGATTCTCTAGGAAGCTGCTTCTATCTGTCAGCAGCTGACTGTCAATAACGCAGAGCTCTTAACAGGCAATAATTAAAGCTGCCACAAATCTGTGATGATGACGGGTCCCTTCTGACAGGGCCCAGAGTTGTTATGGCTGCTGTGAAGTTATGACAGCATAAACCAAGCTTCAAACAAGCCCTCTGGTTGTGCCGAATGACAATTTACCCAGGGAGGGTGCAAACAAAAGCAAACTTTTTTTTTTTACTTTAACGGTGCTGAAATGTAGATAACATAAAATTTACCATTTCAACCATTTTGTCATGCAACTCAATTCACAATATTGTGCAACCATTACCACTCTCCACTACTCTCTTTCAAAGGTACAGAACCTTCACTGTGGGTAATAGGTTTACCAGATTCCTAAATTTATTACCACATTTGTGTGTAGGGGTGCGTGTGTGTATATAGAAATTTAAATGATACTTCGGTCAAAACTCACAGAACTGCACACTTAAAATTGGTATTTTTATTGTATGCAAATCACACCTCAATAAAGTTGGTTTTTATTTTTCTTTCCAACTTGAAGAAATTTTAATTTCTTAATGAAGCTAAGAAATCATAGTGTATTTCACATGCATATAAAAAAATACACATAATAAACAAAACATGAAGTAAAAACTAGCAGGTTACCCAGTCCAATTAATCCTAAATTGAATAGAGTTTCAATCTCAACACTCAAGATATTAAAGAAAACTAAACTATTAAATTTTACGTATTGAGAAATTACTATTTGCCAAGCACTGTAATAACTAAAGTTGGTTTTTAAAAGGCATATGTACAACACTTTCACCCTCCCAAGTAGTAATAATAGCTCTGGGTGGAAGATCCAAGTTATTTCTGTTTAACTGCTACACTTGAAGTGGTTGGACTTAACTCTTCATCTTATTTTGCATTCCATTTCTGGAGCAAAGAAAGAAAAAAAACTAATAATGTCAGCTCTGCATTTATTGGGGACCAGGCGCTGGCCATGGCCCTTTACCCCTTTAAGCAATTCCCTCCACAGCGCTATAGAGATGGGTGACCCAGTTAAAGAGAAGAAGGATGCTCAGAGAGGCTGGGTAAGTTGCCCCAGCACACACAGCTGTCAGGAGACAAAGCTGGCCTTCCAACCCAGCTACACCTGAGTCTGAGTCCTTTCTGCCATGCCTGGATGCCTCAAGGCTTGGGCAGATGCTAAATTCTCTGAGCTCACATCAACCCTTAACAGGCACTTCCATTAAAGGACATATTTATCTCCTTATATTGTGATGACAGTAATCGCCAGTCGCCCCTTCTGAAACGTGAATTCCTAGGGCTGGATCCCAGCTCTGCTGCCTATTAACTATGACACTGGCAGCAAGTTATTGGACCTGAGCTTCAGTTCTTCATTCCTTCATCTGTAAAATGGCAATAATTGCAAGCACCATCTCACAGGGTGGCTGGAAGGATTCGATGGAAAGCACTCAGCGGAGCACCAGACACACGATGAATGTGCAAGGAACGAGGCCTGCCGGGTGGTTGTAAGCAGACAACCTGATGCCAACCTTGTGTCAACACCCACTTCCACACCCAGCCAAAAGCCAGGCGCCAACTCAGTGTCAACCAAAGCAAGCAGAGCCCATCTGGAGACGCCACACGACCCTGAGCACGGCCTGGTTCCTGTGCTTGTGCTCACGGGGGCCCTGACTCCCAGCCAGCACTGCAGCGCCCTTAGAAAGTGAAAGTCACCCAGTCGTGTCCGACTCTTTGCAACCCTATGGACTATGCAGTCCATGGAATTCTCCAGGCCAGAATACTGGAGCGGGTAGCCTTTCCCTTTCCAGGGGATCTTACCAATCCAGGGATCGAACCCAGGTCTGCTTTGGAAATTCCCCAGCGGTCCAATGGTCAGGACCCTGCTCTCACTGCCGAGGGCCTGGGTTCAATCTGGGGATTTTAGTTCCTGCATTTTACTACAAGCCATGCAGCGCAGCACAAACAAACAAAAATAACTGCTTGGAAATAAGACTTTAAACCCACATTAGTTCAATGCACGATACTGGATGCTTGGGGCTGGTGCACTGGGACGACCCAGAGGGATGGTATGGGGAGGGAGGAGGGAGGAGGGTTCAGGATGGGGAACACATGTATACCTGTGGTGGATTCATTTTGATATTTGGCAAAACTAATACAATTATGTAAAGTTTAAAAATAAAATAAAATTAATTAAAAAAAAAAAATAAACCCACATTAATACCCTTCTCAAAGGGACACCACCGAAGGATGGGGGTGGGTCCTCCGGGGGCTTTAGGATGTCAGGACACAGGAGTCCCTCTGTCCCCACCTCTGATCACTGTCACTTGCTGGGGGAAATGGTTAGCCTCCCAGATTCATGGCAGAAGTAGGTCTGTGTAGACAGAAGGGCAGAAATGACTTCTACGGTCATCATCTGACACTATGACTTGAACTCAAAGTCCAACGTGCGCTTTCTTCTTACCTGTTTCACTGCATCCAGCAGTCGCTCCAGCAGAAACTGTCTTTTCATGTCATTGTTCTGTGTTCCTAGAAGGCAAGGGGCTTGATTAGTTCTGTTTGACATTTGCCTTCTACTAAGACTCTCAGAGATGTAGCATTTGGCTGTTCTCAGCCAGCATCAACTTTCTCTTTAATAAAATCAATAACACCACCAAGTATCAATAATCTGCACCAGTACAATGAGGTCTGACCCCTTTCCTATGACTATATCACAGGAAAGCAACTAAACTAGTGTTCCCCAAATCTGGATGATGTTTCTGGAATGATCTAACTTAAGGGTTTCTCAACCTTGGTGTCACTGACATGTGGATCAGATAACTCTCTGCGGCTGCCCTGTGAACTGTTAAGATATCTGGCAGCATCCCTGGCCTGTACCCATGAGATACCATTAGTGCGCATGCACACACATGCACACACGCACACACACACACACACACACCCTAGTTGTGGCAACAAAAATCTCCAGATTCTGCCAGACATCCTCTGAGGAACAAAACTGCCCCCAGTTGAGAAGCAATAGTCTAACTTAAAACATAGGTTTCCTAGTACAGCAGGCACTGCTGGTTGGCTGACCTCACCATCATCTCTAACACCATTTTCCCATGAAAACCCTAATTACTCAGCCTCTCTTGTAAGGCTGACCTTACAAAGCTCCAGCTGATGAGATGTAAGCAGAAGAGCGCTGGGAGGGGCCTGGGGGGAAAAGGACATATGCTAATGGCTTCATTCCTGCTTCCATCCCTTATGCCTGCATCCTAAACACACTGGAGGAAGCCAGAGCAGCGTCTGCAGGGAAGCCCAAGAGAATCACAAAGACACCAGCCCTGATGTCACTTTGCTGCTGAACCAAACTAGAAATCTGAGAGCTTTCACAGAACAAATCGTTCCATTTGTTCAAGCCCTGAACACTGAGTGGTTACTTACAGTCAAAGGCATTCCCGAATGATACACATGCCATACACCAAACTCCCATTTACGAGGGTGTGGGGCAAGGCCAATTCCATCTCCCCAGGTGGCTCAGTGGTAGTAACGAATCTGCCTGCCAATCCAGGAGATGCAGGAGAGGCGGGTTCGATCCCTGGGTTGGGAAGATCCCCTGGAGTAGGAAATGGCAACCTGCTCCAGTATTCTTGTCCATGAAGAATCCCATGGACAGAGGAGCCTGGTGGGCTACAGTCCACGGGGTTGCACAGAATCAGACACAACTGAGCAACTGAGCACAGATGCAGGCTAGGCCACTTCACAGGCCCAGGCAGAACACTGTCAGAACCACATCTGACGCTCCACAGGGGGCCCAGTGACTCCAATCCACAGAGACGTGGCTACGTATTATGATACACCAGACACTGGACACAACTGTTTCACAGGAGACCCAAATCTAGGGTTACAAGGGAAGTCAGTGTTGGGACTTCCCTGGTGGTGCAGTGGCTCCCAGTACAGGGGGCCCACGTTCAACCAGGGAACTAGATCTCACGTGCCACAACAAAAAGATCCTGCATGTTGCAGCTAAGACCTGGCACAGCCAAATAAACAGACAGATAAATAGCGTTTTAAAGAGAAAGCGAGATGGTCAGGGTTTCATCCAAGTCATGCCAGGGCCACCCAGTTGCTAACAACCATGCCCATGTGCTGAGCACTTCCTGTACACCAGGCACCAAACTGAGTCCTCTGAGTGCGCTGCGTCCTGTAATTTTCATGACCACCCTACCAACCAGGTATTAGGATCCCTGAATCGCAGATGGGGAAACAGAAGCTCAGAGAAGACAAGCAAGTGCACGCGCTGACCCACTCGACATTTGCTGAACTACTGGGTGCCAGGCAGTGTTCTAAGTGCCGGGGACACAGGAGTTCAGTGGTATAAAAGAGCCATCTTCTCGTGGAGTGAAAATGCTATTAGGAAGAAACAAATGGCTCCTAAGTAAACTAACAGAGGAGAAGGTGTTAGAGAGTCATACTAGGAAGAAAAACCAGATGAAGTGGAGAGACCGGGAGGAAGCTGGAGGGCCACGCCTGCCAGGGCAGCCGTGGAAAGTCTCTCTGTGCACGCGACACCCCAGCTGAGCCCTTTATAACGTGGAGGAGCAGTCATGGGAAGTTATGAGAGACCAGCGTTCCAGGCGGAGCAAACAGCCAGGGAAGAGAGGCAAAAACAGCCTGGCTTCCGTCTCCCAGGACCTGAAGGAAGTCTCCAGTGACTTAAGCAGAAAGCAGAAAAGGGGAAGCCAAGATCAGAGGCAGGCAGGGGCCAGTCACAAAGGCCTCGTGGACCATGACAGTGGGTTCAGGTTTTTGCTCTAACTTGCACACTAGCAGTTGGAACCATGACCCTAACTGGAGACCGTGCCCCTTAAGGGCTATGTCAGGACTATCACATGGGCTCTTGCCTTACCCCAGGCCTGGAGATTAAACCAGTCCATAGACTCTCTATAGACACACAGTAATAAAGCTGACTTCCCAAACACTGCCACTGTAATTTTTTCTGGAAGAGGTCTTGAGAGAGGTCAGCCCACGCACCCTTCCCACCAGACCAGAGGCCATCTCGAAGCATCTTTCAGGATAGCTAGAAACCCCACCTGCCTGAGGGCCTCACACACACCTCTATCAACACACCCTGCTCCTCACGCAGCAGGAGGGCGAGTTTCCGCCCTTCTCCCTCTAACACCAGAATGGGGAAGGCAGCCTTGCTTTCTCCCTTTTTCCAAGCACTGCACCCAACAACTCTACTTGCCCTTGGGCGATGCCAACTGGAAACTTGACAAAGTTTTCCCCCCTGAAGTGCTTTTGCTGTTTTTTCTGATCATAAAAGTAATTCGTGTTTTAGAATTATCATACACAACCCAGCACTTCTGGTTGTATGCTCGAAAGAATTGAGAGCACGGTCCTGAAGAGCTACTTATATGCTTATGTTCATAGCAGCATTATTCACAGTAGCTAAAATGTGGAAGCAACTCCTGTGTACATCAACAGATGAATGGAGACGCAAAATGTGTCATGCACACACAATGCATATTATCCAGCCTTAAAAGGCAAGGCAACTCTGCAGTATGCTGCAAAACAAATGAGCCTTGAAGAACATAACGCTAAGTGAAATAAACCAGACACAAAGAGATAAAACACTGCATGATTCCAATTACATGAGATACTAAGAGTAATCAAAATCATAAAGAAAGGAAGCATAATGGTGGTTGTCAGGGGAGGCGAGGGGAGAGAATGGGGGTTAGAGTTTCATAGTTACACATCTGGATTTTACAAGATGAAGAGAGGCCTGGGGATGGGCGGTGGTGACGGCCACACAACAGTCAGAAGGCATTTAATGCCACCAAACTGTACACTTAAAATGCTTAAGATGGGGACTTCCCTGGTGGTCCAGACTAAGACTCCCTGCTCCCAATGCAGGGGGCCCAGGTTCGATCCCCGATCAGGGAACTAGTCATGCCACAGCTAAAGATCACGTGTGCTGCAACTAAGACCCAAAGCAGCCAAACAAAATAAATAAAAATAAATATTAGGGGCTTCCGTGGTGGCTCAGTGGTAAAGTATCCACCTGCCAATGCAGGAGATGGGGGTTTAATTCCTGATCCAGGAAGATCCCACATGCCGCGGAGCAATGAAGCCCACATGCCACAACTACCGAGCCTGTGACCTAGAGCCCGGGAACCACAATCACTGAAGCCCAAGCACCCTAAAGCCTGTGCTCTGAAACAAGAGAAGCCACCGCAATGAGAAGCCTTTGCATTGCAACTAGGGAGTAGGCCCCACTCATCACAACTAGAGAAAAAGCCCCACACAGCGACGAAGCCCCAGCACAGCCAAAAGTAAATAAATAAATAAATACTCCAAAAATGGTGAAGATGGCAAATTTTATGTTACCTGTATTTCACCACAATTTTTTTATAAAGTAATTCATGTGAGGAAATACAATAAACAAATCGTGGGAGGGGGGCGGGATTGACAAAGAAAATAAAAATCTCCATCATCTCCTTACTGATCATTGTTAGTGCAGTAATTCACAAGCTTCACCTGCACACGAATCTGCTGGGGTCTTGGCTAAAAGGCAGGTTCTAATTCGAGGGCTGGGTGGGGCCTGGGACTCTGTATTTCTCACAAGCGCCCACGTGCCGCTGATGCTGCTGGTTCCCGACGCACACGGGAAGAGCGAGGACAGAGTGCCTACCCCTAGCGAGGACCCCAGAGCTTTCCTACAGAATCTGCAACCCTGCTTTCCTGGAGCCGCCAGCAGCCTTCCCTGCCTCACCCTGCAAAGCCTCTCCGCGGTGGAAAGAAAGCCTGCTCTCCAGAGAAACAGCCCACCACACACCCTCCCCAGACAAGAAGTGCACTTGAAGGAGACAATCCTGAGCCCTGGAGGGGGGCCCATGACCATCCCAGCCCTGAATGGGATAAAGGGACCCGTGTCTCCCAGGGCAGGGGGAGCATGGGTGCCCTTGGCAACATTCACCGACGGCAGGAGGTGCCCAGGAGGCCCAGGGCCACGAGGCCCCGTGGAAGGAGCGCTGGAGGGAAGTTACAAGGTATCATGAGTTCTCACCCCGGCCAGGCTGCTTGCTGGCCCTGTGTCGGGGACAGTCACTTCCCTTCTCGGGCCACTGGTTTCTGCATGAGATCATACCCTCCGAGCTCTGCAGTCAGCAAACCTGGGGCCTCTGTTCTGAGACGGCAGGCAGAGCAAGCAATGCTACCGGGCTCTTTCAGCAATGCTACCGGGCTCTTTCCTACCTTTTCCAGGGACCAGAAGGAGCAGGAGCAGGTGCCCACCTACTGAGCCTCATGGTGGGCTAAGCCCATGAAGTGGCCAGCACCTAATCCTTCAGGGCTTCCCAGGTGGCTCAGAGGTAAAGAACCCACCTGCCAATGCAGAAAATGCGGGTTTGATCCCTGGGTTGGAAGATTCCCCTGGAAGGAAAAGGCAACCTATTCCAGTATTCTTGCCTGGAAAATCCCATTGACAGAGGAGTCTGGTGTGCTACAGTCCAGAGAGTCACACAGAGTCCGACACGACTGAGTGACTGGGTACACACGCACACACACACATCTAATCCTTCGCGAAGAAAGAAAGGTGGGCTCCACTGAACAGAGCACTGAGGCTGAGAGGGAAAGACCTTCACTCGTGGGCGGTGCTCATGGAGGGATTCTACTTCACGTCCACTGGTTCGGCCATCTGTTAAGACCTGCTCGCCCTCAACCTGTAAGAAGCCTGCAGTGACAGCCCCAGCGCCAATTCAGCAACGATTTCTCCATAAAATCCCAGCCTTTCTGCTTCCTTCCTTCTGCAACAATGGCCCTGAGTCAACACTATCAGTCAGATGAGCCAGAACAGGCTTCCTTTTCTTAAAAAAAAGAAAAAAAACTGGAGTAGAGTTGATTTACAATACTGTGTGAGTTTCGGGTGTACAGCAAAGTGACTCATAGAACAGGCTTCTTTTTAATTTCTTGTTGAAGTGAAAGTGTTAAGTCGCTCAGTCGTGACCGACTCTTTGTGACCCCATGGGCTGCAGCCCGCCAGGCTCCTTTGTCCAGGCAAGAATTTGTCCAGGAATTTTCCAGGCAAGAATATTAGAGTCGGTTGGCATTCCCTTCTCCAGGGGATCTTCCCGGCCCAGGGATCAAACCTGGGTCTTCTGCACTGCAGGTAGACTCTTTACCGTCTGAGCCACCAGGGAAGCCCAGTTTCTTGTTAGAGCACCATCAAAATGAAAATAGAAACTGAGAGGAGCCCCACAGAATGCCCTCCGGGGTCCACAGTGGTCCCCTGAAGCTCTAACTTAGAAATCACCTGCGATGAAAATCAGTCACCCGGTTCACGCGCCTCCCTGTTGTCTCTCAGGTTTAGAAGCCTTCAGATCCTACACTAATTTTTTCCCACAAACCTCCAGCCTTCAGTGACCTCCTGGGGAGGCAGAGTAGGGGTTAAGAGTAGCGAAGGTCACCAGCTGTGCGACCATGAAAGTTACTTAACTTCTCTGCACCTCCCACAGTTAGTAAATGAGTGAATAGGTACCACGCATCTAGAACAGTGCCTGGTATACACCAAGCACTTTATACATGTTGACTGTTGTTGTTGGAGAAGGAATTGGCACCCCACTCCAGTATTCTTGCCTGGAAAATCCCATGGACAGAAGAGCCTGGTAGGCTACAGTCCATGGGGTCGCAAAGAGTCGGACACAATTGAGCGACTTGACTTCACTTATTATTGTTGCTGTTGTTGTGGGCAGCCCTACATCCCAGAGGCCTAAGACCTCTGGTTCTAAGTACTTTCATCTGGACCACAGGCAAAGCAATCCAATCCAGGCCTCTGTGGCTGTGGCTCAGGGGAGTGTGAAGGTGCAAACACATCTCTGGCATCTGGGGAGGGAAAAACCAGCAAGATGCCCCCACGGTGTATATTCCTTCTCTCATCCCTGTCAAAATCCAGGAGGTCAAGGTAAACACGGTTCCTGTCCACAGAGGAGTCAGGTCACTTGGTCAAGGCTGCACAGACGCTGACACAGCAGTACTTCCTTACCTCTCTACGCAGTAGCAGAGGGAAAGGTCATTTCTCTGGTCTAAGGCCAACCCTTGGGCTTCCCTGGTGGCTCAGCAGTAAAGAATCCGTGGGTTCCATCCCTGGGTTGGGGAGATCCACTGGAGAAGGAAACGGCCACCCTCTCCAGTATTCTTGCCTGGAGAATCCCATGGACAGAGGAGCCTGGTGGACTATGATCCATGGGTTCACAAAGAGTCAGACACGACTTAGGGATTAAACAACAACAACGTCATCCTTGGCAATGCACTCAGTGGGTACAAGGTAAAAGAAAAGAAGATGGCACGGTTCTCTGGGGGCCAGGGATCAGGGAGCAAAGCACTGCTGAGACCCTGGTCTGCTGACCTTCCACACCACACTGCTGGCCTGCTGGGGGCCAGGGGAAGCAGACTGCAAGAGCGGGATTTTGGTGGTGGTTTAAGTCACTAAGTCGTGTCCAACTCTTTGCGACCCCATTGATTGCAGCTCACCAGGTTCCTCTGTCCATGGGATTTCCCAGGCAAGAATATTACAGTGGGTTGCCATTTCCTTCTCCAGGGAATCTTCCCAATGCAGTGATCAAACTCAGGTCTCCTGCATTGCAAGTGGTCTCCTGGATTGCAGGCGGATTCGTTACCGACTGAGCCACCAGGGAAGGCAGGAACTTGAGCTGTGCTTTAAAAAAATAGGAAGGCAACTTCTCTGGTGGTCCACCTGTTCGGGATTCACCTGCCCATGCAGGGGACATGGGTTTGATCCCTGGTCCAGAAAGATTCCACCTGTCTCAGGACTACTGAAAATCCAAACACCACAACTAGTGAAGCCCGTGCACCCTGGAGCCCATGCTCCACACGCATGGAGAAAAGAAAAAAGCCCGCATGCAGCAACTAAGACCCAGCGCAGCCAAAAACAAACGAATAATTAAAAAAAAAAAACAGGAAAGACTAGAAGAGGAAAATCCACACTGAGAGAACATAACTGCTTAATGGTACAGGGTGTCCTCTGGGGGTGGGGAAGGTGTTTAGGAACTAGACGGACGTGGTGAGTGCATGACATTTCCCATGTGCTAAACTGCCCCTGAACTGTTCATTTTTAAACAGTTAAAGATTGTTAACTGGTTAATTGTTTTTATAATGCTTAAATTTCTAACTTCACAACTGTTCATTGTTTTAATTGCATTAAAAGCATGCAGGGTTTCAAACTGTGGCGGGTTTAGTCACTCAGCCGTGCCCAACTCTTTGTGACCCCGTGGGCTGCAGCCCGCCAGGCTCTTCTGTCCGTGGGCAGAATACTGGAGTGCAGTGCCATTCCCGTCTCCAGAGGATCTTCCCCACCCGGGGCTCGAACCCAGGCCTCCTGCATTACAGGCAGATTCTTTACCAACTGAGCCACCAGCAAAGTCCAAAGAGAAGGTTCCCTGACTTTAGGGTATCTGAATTTCACCTCAATAAGAAAACATTTTGTGGGAGGGACAACAGATAAAGCCCATTCGAAGCCAAAGGAGCCACCACAGCAGGCATCCCCTAGGGGTGGGACAGGACTCCAGAGAGTGCCCAGCCCCCATGGAAACACGGGGCGGAAAAGCCAAGCTCACTTCTCCTCCACGGTTCTGATTACACTGAGGGGAGGGAGTGTCTGTCTGATGTACCAGTTAGGCTCCTAACAGGAAGTGGCAGGCACTCTCAAGTGAGGAGAATTCAACGAGGTTTATTTAATACAAGGGATCCCTGCGCAGGAGGCTTCCCAGGTGGCTCTGTGGTAAAGAATCCACCTGCCGATGCAGGAGATGTGGGTTCAATCCCTGGGTTGGTAAGATCCCCTGAAGAAGGACGTGGCAACCCACTCCAGTATTCTTGCCTGGAGAATCCCCATGGACAGAGGAGCCTGGCAGGCTGCTAGAGTTCATGGGGTTGCAAAGAATCAGGCACAGCTCAGCAACTAATAACAATAACAACAGAGGAGTGGGAGGGAGAAGCAATTCTCAACCAGGATTCCTCCCCTTAACAGGACACTCGGCAACATCTAGAGACATTTTTGACACAACTAGGGGGCTGCCGCTGGCGTTTACCACATGTACAGGACGGCCTGACACAATTATCCAGCCCAATGTCAAGAGGGCCGAAACTGGGAAATTCTGCCCTCACGTAAGTTCAATTATCCCATTGCACAGATAACGAAACTGAGGCTCCGAGAGGTGAAAACACATAAACCTCTACTTGTGCTCTGAACCCCACCTCCTCTCACCTGCTAAAGACATACTCCAGCATCTTTATCCTACATCTTCAATTCTTCTTGTGTATGCAATTCTTGCAGCATACGGGGATGTCATAATATTTCCCCACAGTTTAATAAAAACATGCTCCCACATGCCATTCCAGACGCAACCCCACTCCTCTGCTGCCCTGTCCAGCAGAGCTCTTCCTTCACGACAGTGGCCAGGCCCTCAATGAGGGCCACCGCTTCCACAATGGCTGTTCCCTGCTCTGGCCCAAAGCTCCTCTGTTCCCATCTCCTTCTGCACCAAATTATCTACACTGGGGCCATAACACCTGAAAGCACAGATGAAAACACAACAGATGACTCACTGATATCATGCAACAAACACAAGACACCTGCAGTGATATTATACCCTGCCACACTGCAGTTCACATGGCATGTCTGTGGAGCCCTGTGGGACGTTATCTTGGATGATTTGTGTTTCTGGTTCCCCTTGTCACAGAAGGAACTCAACAACTGTTGGATCAAGACTCCAGGGTTGAGGCTTCCCTGGTGACTCAGTGGTAATGAATCTGCACACCAATGCAAGAGACACAGGTTCAGTTCCTGATCCGGGAAGATCCCACATGGCTCAGAGCACTAAGCCCGAGCACCACAACTATCGAGCCTATGCGCTAGAGCCCGAGAGCTGCAACTACTGAGCCCACGTGCCGCGACTACTGAAGTCCAAGCGCCCTTGAGCCCATGCTCTGCAGCAGGAGAAGCCACCACAGAGAGACGTCTGTGCACACAACTGGAGAGGAGCCCCCGTTCCCCACTACAGAAAGCCCACACGGCAACGAAGACCCAGAAAAGCCAATAAATACATAAATAATTTTTAAAAGACTGGGGTTCCGTTCTCTGGTCCCCCAAATGGCTGCTTTAAATGGAGAGGTCTCGGGACTTCCCTGGTGGTCCAGCGGTTAAGACTCTGAGCTTCCACTTCAGGGGGCACGGGTCTGATCCCTGGACAGGGAACTAAAGATCCCACGTGCAGTGTGGCAGAAGACAGAAAGAGAAAAAGGAAGGAAGAAGGAACGAATGGAGGGAGGGAGGGGGAAAGAGAGAAAGACAGAGAGACAGAAATGGAAAGAAAGGAGGGAGGGAAAGAGGAGGAAAAGAAGGGAGAAGGCCCAAACGGCCAGGACGCAGCAGCAGCCTCGAGTGTGCACTGCGCAGCGTGAGTGAAGCACCAGCTCTGTCCACATTAGCACATGAACAGATAAAACGGGCAGGCATTCACCCCCAAAGTCAGGGCGCTGGTTCCCAGTATTGTTGGGCAAAGCGGCGCAGGTGGACGAGGACAAAAGGACAAGCTGTCCGCCACCACACAATGGAAAGAGGCAGCCTGGGCTGGGAGGCAGATGGGCTCGGGCCGTCCAAGTGGCCTTGTGATGCCTGAAAACAAAGACTGGCTCAACAGTGGACTCATAAACAGGCAAAGAATTCGCTCTAGAGCAGAGGTCGGCACATATTTTCTGTAAAGAGCAAAATGGTAAATATTTTTGGCTTTTCAAGCCAGTTGGTCCCTGTTACAGCTACTTGATTCTGCCATTAGAGTGCAAAAGCAACCAGAGGCAACAGCTAGAACGGGTGTGGCTGGGTTCCAATAAAGCTTTATTTACAAAACAGGCTGTCGGCCCAGTTTGCCAATCTTTGCTCCAGGAAAAGTGCAGCTGCAAACACTATGAAGAGATAGTGTATCTTCCCTCACGTTTAGAGAAATGCACACTGCAAATTTACTATGTCAGCCATCGCTGTATACCCACTAAATTCACCAAGAAACGTTTAAAATGAAATTCCCCATTTGCTGGCAAGTGAAGTGAAAGTCGCTCAGTCGTGTCTGATTCTCTGTGACCCCGCGGACTATATAATCCATGGGATTCTCCAGGCCAGAACACTGGAGTGAGTAGCCTTTCCCTTCTTCAGGGGATCTTCCCAAACCAGGGATCAAACCCAGGTCTCCCGCATTGCAGGTGGATTCTTTACCAGCTGAGCCACAAGGGAAGCTCCAGGGAAACAGAATGATCAGAAAGGCCATCATCAGAAAGTCTACAAATAACAAATGCTAGAGAGGATATAGAGAAGAGGGAGCCCTCCCACACTGTTGCTGGGAATGTAAATTGGCACAGCGTGGAGGTGCCTGAGAAAACTCAAAATAGAAATATCACACGATCCAACAATCCTGCTCCTGGGCATGTACCTGGACAAAACTGTAATTCCAAGAGACACAGGCACCCCTATGTTCATAGCAGCACTACTCAAAACTGCCAACACATGGGAACAACCTAAATCCCTGTCCACAGACGAATGGGCAAAGAAGACGTGGTGTGTATATGCGATGGAATACTACTCAGCCATAAAGAATGAAGCAATGCCATCTGCAGCAACACGGATGCAACTCGAGACTATCACACTAAGTGAAGTAAGTCAGAAAGACAAATACCATATGATGTTAATTATGTGGAATCTAAAATATGGCAAAGGGCTTCCCTGGTGGCGCAGTAGATGAGACCCACCTGCCAATGCAGGGGACACAGGCTCGATCCCTGGTCCAGGAAGATTCCACATGCCGTGGAGCAACTAAAGCCTAGGAGCCACAACTACTGAGCCTGCGATCTAGAGCCTGCGAGCCTCAACTGCTGAAGCCCGTGTGCCGAGAGCTTGTGCTCCACAAGAGAAGCCACCACGACGAGAAGCCCACACACTGCAGAGTAGCCCTGCTGGCCACAACTAGAGAAAGCCCACGCAAAGCAATGAAGACCCAGACAAAAATAAAAATATTTATTTAAATACATCCACAATACAGGAACAGATTCACAGACACAGAGAACAGACACGTGTTTGCCAAGGGGGTAGAGGTGGGCGAGGGAAGGACTGGGCATGCGGGATTAGCACATGTAAACTATTATATACAGAGAGTGGATCGATCCTACTCCTACACACGTATCTGGGAAAAACGCTAATTCAGAAAGATACTTGCACCCCTATGCTCACAAAGGCACTACTTACAACAGCCAGGATATGCAAGCAACATAAATGTCCATCGGTAGACGAATGGATAGAGAAGATCTGGTACAGATTTCCCTGGTGGTCCAGCGGCCAAGACTCTGCACTCTCGATGCAGGAGGCAGGGGGTAGATCCCTGGTCGAGGAACTAGATCCCACATGCCACAACTAAAGATCCCGCATGCTGCAATGAAGATTGACGATTCCCTGAGCTGCAAACATCCATCGCAGCCAAATTAATTAATTAGATGTGGTACGTATATACAATGGATACTACTCAGCCATAAAGAAGAATGAAATATTGGCATTTACAGCAATATGGATGGACCCGGAGATTATCATACTAAGTGAAGTCAAGACAGAGAAACACAAATATCCTATGATGCCACTTATATCTGGAATCTAAAAAACTGATGCAAATGAACTTATTTACAAAACAGAAACAGACTCACAGACAGAAAACAAACTTATGGCTACCAAAGGGGAAAGGGAGGGGGTTCAGTTCAATTCCATTCAGTCGCTCAGTTGTGTCCAACTCTTCGTGACCCCCTGGACTGCAGCACGCCAGGCCTCCCTGTCCATCACCAACTCCCGGAGCTTGCTCAAATTCATGTCCATCCAGTCGGTGATGCCATCCAACCATCTCATCCTCTGTCATTCCCTTCTCCTCCTGCCTTCAATCTTTCCCAGCATCAGGGTCTTTTCCAATGAGTCAGTTCTTCGCATCAGGTGGCCAAAGTATTAGAGCTTCAGCTTCAGCATCAGTTCTTCTAATGAATATTCACAATTGAGCTCCTTTAGGATTGACTGGTTTGATCTCCTTGCAGTCCAAGGGACTCTCAAGAGTCTTCGCCAATACCACAGTTCAAAGGCACCAGTTCTTCAGTGCTCAGCTTTCTTTATGGTCCAACTCTCACATCTCACATGTACAGTTGCTTGTATGCAGGTCAAGAACTGTTGCTTCTTGACCTGCATGCAGATTTCTCAGGAGGCAGGTAAGGCAATCTGGTCCAACTCTCACATGTACATTTTCCAGTACATGACTACTGGAAAAACCATAGTTTGACTAGACGGACTTTTGTCAGCAAAGCAACATGTCTGCTTTTTAATATGCTGTCTAGGTTTATCATAACTTTTCTTCCAGGAAGCAAGTGTCTTTTAATTTCATGGCTGCAGTCACCATCTGCACTCATTTTGGAGCCCAAGAAAATAAAGTCTGTCACCGTTTCCATTGTTTCCCCATCTATTTGCCATGAAGCGATGGGACTGGATGCCATGATCTTCATTTTTTGAATGCTGAGTTTTACGCCAGCTTTTTCAGTCTCCTCTTTCACTTTCATCAAGAGACTCTTCAGTTCTTCTTCGCTTTCTGCCATAAGGGTGGTGTCATCTGCATATCTGAGGTTATTGATATCTCTCCCAGCAACTTATTTCAGCTTGTGCTTCATCCAGCCTGGCATTTCACACGATGTACTCTGCATAGAAATTAAATAAGCAGGGTGACAATACACAGCTTTGACATACTCCTTTCCCAATTTGGAATCAGTCCATTGTTTGTTCCATGTCCAGTTCTAACTGTTGCTTCTTGACCTGCATACAGATTTCTCAGGAGGCAGGTAAGGCGGTCTGGTATTCCCATCTCTTGAAGAATTTTCCACAGTTTGTTGTGATCCACACAGTCAAAGGCTTTGGTGTAGTCCATAAAACAGAAGTAGATGTTTTTCTGGAACTCTCGTGCTTTTTCTATGATCCAATGGATTTGGCAATTTGATCTCTGGTTCCTCTGCATTTTCTAAATCCAGTCTGAACATCTGGAAGTTCTTGGTTCACGTACTGTTGGAGCCTGACTTGGAGAATTTTGAGCATTACTTTGCTAGCGTGTGAGATGAGTGCAATTGTGCAGTAGTTTGAGGGGAGAATAAATAAGGAGTTTCGGATTAACAGATACACACTACTATATATAAAGTAGATAAACAACAAGGTCATACTGTATAGCATAGGGAACTATATTCAATACCTTATGACCTATAATGGAAAAAAGAATACACATATAACTGAATCATTTTGGTATACATCTGAAACTAGTACATCATCATTAATCAATTATACTTCAATTTATTAAAAAAAAAAAAAATGAATTCCCCACTGCAGGTAAAGCTTCAGGGAAACAGGAATGAACTACTGGTAATGAGGAGTGGTCCAGAGACTGGAAAGCAAGGTATAGGAAACACCAAAAGCTACAAGAATGTCAAAGCACCTTCCTGATCCCTGGGAACCTAAACCAAGGTGGAAAAGGGTGGAGAGGGGTGGAAGGGGGTGGGGTGCAGCGCAGGTGATGAGCAAAGTAACAACACTCACATTCAGCACTCACTTTTTTTTTTTTAATATTTATTTATTTGGCTACGTGGCATCTTAGTTTCAGCATGCAGGACCCCAGTAGATCCCAACTAACACAGGCTTAGTTGCTCTGCGGAATGTGGGATCTCACTTCCCTGACCAGGGAGAGAACCCACATCCCCTGCACTGCAAGTTGGATTCTTAACCACTGGACCACCAGGCAAGCAAGCTGCCATCACTTACTTTCATTTCCATCTTCTGATGAGGGAATTAAGAGTCAGAGAAGTTCATGGACTTCCCTGGTAGCACAGTAGATAAGAAAGGTCCAGGAAGATCCCACATGCCTCGGAGCAACTGCGCCCGCATGTGCTCCAGAGCCCTCATGCTGCAACTAGTGAGCCCACCAGCCACAGCGAGTGAGCCCCTGCGCCACAACCTCTGAGGCCTGAGCAGCTTAGAGCCCGCAAGCCGCAACTACCGAAGCCCCTGTGCCTAGAGCCTGCGCTCCACAAGAAGAGAAGCCACTGCAATGAGAAGCTCGCGCACCGCAACCAGAGAACAGCCCTCACTCTCCATGACTAGAAAAAGCCCGGCTGCAGCAATGAAGCCAAAAAATAAAATAAAATAAAAATGAACCAATAAAGAGTCAGAGATCAACAACCTGCCCAGGTTCTTCAAGTAGGGAGCTAAATGCAGGACGGCTTGAGTTCACATCACTTTCCACTGCAACATGACCCCTGCCTAACCCAGTGTCAGGGG
>NW_011494865.1:2291653-2301235 GCF_000754665.1 Bison bison bison | reverse complement strand
ACAGATTTTCCCAGCAGTGTTCTAGCACGGGGGGCAGAAAACAACAGCCCCCAAGCCAATCCGAACCACTGCGGTTCTTCTAAATAAAGTTTTATTGGAACACAGCCACGTCCTTTCACTTACATATCGCCTGTACTGCTTTTGTACAATAGCGATGCGTAGCTGGGATGGAGACCAGATGGCCCGCAAAGCACAAAATATTTACTATCTGGCCCTTTACAGAAAACGTTTACCAGCTCCGTCCCAGAACATCAAAAATGGAATTTCCTATCTTTTCCTGCACTAGGAGAAAGGTTAAATAACTGCAGCATGTCAATTTAGCGGAATGTTACGCATTTCTAAAGAATTGTGAGGAGAAGGAACACAGGAAAATGTTATAATAAATGGAAACACTAATTCAAGTGTAGACTCAATGAATCGGGTAAAATGCCTGTGCTCCGAACATAGTCAAGCCTTCCCTGGTGGCTCAGATGGTAAATAATCTGCCTGCAAAGCACAGACAGAAGTTACCTAAACAGTTAATACCCTAGAAAGGTAAATATATTTATAGGTCTATTATGTTTTCATAATAATCTTTGGTATTTTAGAGTTTTGCTTAATTTTTTTAAGGAGAATGAGGAAAGGGCAGATTCCAAAATATGCCGACGCGGGTAAGGAGAAACGAGATACTGAGGACAAGTTTCCCCCCTCGTGCAAAGCCGGTGAAGGGTGGCAGGGGCAGGGAGGGGAAGGCTCCGAGATGGACAGATGGACGAGCTGAAGTCAGGGAGGGGGAGGGTCCTGCCTCCCCCTGGGGGCCTCAGCTGCTTCTCCCACACCCCTCCCCACCTCTGCAAAAGGAATTCTGACCCGTCCAGCAGCTCAGGAGCCTCTCCCTTCCTCGGGGCTCTGCTGAAACAGAACCTTCCCACAAGGTCTTCCTTGAGCACCCCGCTCCCAACTGCAAGAGCCCTCCCGCTTCAGTTCATCCTCCAAGCAGAGGACAGGTGGGACAGATGCCACCCTTGGGCTCTGGACTGGGCACAGGACCCAGGCCTGGGCAGCTAGGGCCGTGGTGACCGGTCAGTTCCAGGATGGCTGCACGGCAAGCCAGACAGCTATGAGTGAGCCCCAGGATTTCTGCTGGAGCGATTGGGAAAGATCTGCCCTGCTCGGGTGTTGCTACATGGTAGGATATGACCCAAGAGCTGCTGGTGGCCCTCTTGCCTCCAAGGTGTGGAGGTTGCCTGAGGGTAAAGCCAACAGAGATGAAGGTAGTAGCCAGTCAGACAGAAAGGTAGTCCTGATGACTCTCTAAGCGCCAGCTGAGCCTGAAGGCACCTACGCTAGACCTTCCCAGCACAAGATGCTTTAAACTCCCATTGAGGACTCCCCTGCGGTCCAGTGGTTAAGAATCCACCTGCCAGTGCAGAGGACAGGGGTTTGATCCCTGGTCCAGGAAGACTCCACATCCCACAGGGCAACTAAAATGTGCCCCAACTACTGAAGCCCACCAACCGCGATTACTGGGCCCACGCACGCAACTAGAGTAGCCCCTGCTGGCCACAACTACAGAAAGCCCGGGCACAGCAACAAAGACCCAGTACAGCCAAAAATGATTAAATACACAGAGTTATATACAGTTAAAAATAAATAAATTCCCAGTCTCCGGAATCCGCTTCCGCCACACGCAATTAAAGAGTCCTGGTTAACACATACATTACTCTAACACTTTGGGTACATTCATTCAAGTCCCTTCAACAAATACTGACCTTTTGCTATGTGACGAAGATGCGCCAAACCGTCACTCAATAAAAGCCTGAGGAACGCTGAACCCTGAATTTCCGGCCGGATTCTGCTGCCACTAGCGCCTCACTCTCATTGGGAGCATTTTAAACAAGTTGCAACGGCTTTGGCAGAAAGAGATATCAAGAACCATCAATACTTTCACGTTAAGGCTACTTTAGGGAAATTATCCTCAAGACATCATTAAAAGAAAGGAAGACTACCTTGGACAAAAGTGTTCACTGCATCATTACTTATAATGGGGGGAGGACTTCCTTGGCGGTCCAGTGGTAAAGAATTTGCCTTCCAGTGCAGGGGGCACGGTTCAGTCCCTGGTCAGGGAATCAAGACCCCACGTGCCATGGAGCAGCTAAGCCCACACGCCACAGCCAGAGAAGCCCGCATGCCGCAGTGAGTGAAGCCTGTGCGCCGCAAAGACGACCCGGCGCAGCCAGAAAAAGGGAAAAGAAAAAATAGAGGGGGTGGATAAGCTTCCGCAAGTCAGTGGTTTAAAAATTATGTCACATGCATAATGATGGATTACTGATGGATTGTGAAGTCCACAAAAGTGATCGATATGAAGACCACATAGCAATATGATAAAGTTTTATTCAGAAATGTTAAGGGTAAAAGCAAAATGCGAATTTGTGTGATAGTGCTAAAATTACTTCAGCTTATGTCAGTGTTTCTCAAGCTTTTTCTCCTTCCCTCCTAGGATCCTTCCTAGACATTATCTTCTTCATCACTCCCGCCATGAAATCTCAATACCGCTAATCTGTACATCATGCAGATCTGTGCCTTAGACACAAGAGCAGATGTTTCACCTCCACAGGGGTGATATCACCCACTGAAAACTCACAGTTGATGTGCAGGCAGCACGGGAGCTGCTTTATCTGGGATTTTGCGATGCTGAAGAAGACTCCTGAGAGTTCCTTGGACTGCAAGGAGATCCAACCAGTCAATCCTCAAGGAAATCAACCCTGAATGTTCACAAGAAGGACTGATGCTGAAGCTACAATACTTTGGCCACCTGATGCGAAGAGCCAACTCACTGGAAAACTCCTGATGCTGGGAAAGACAGAAGGCAAAAGGAAAAGAGGGTGGCAGAGGATGAGATGGCTGGATGGCATCACCAACTCAGTGGTGAATCTGAGCAAACTCCCAGACACGGTGAAGGACAAAGGAGCCCAGGATGCTGCAGTCCATGGGGTTGCCAAGAGTCGGACGTGACTTAGCGATGGAACGACGACGACGACGGTGACAAATGTTCACACTGCCAGAATTTACAGGATTCAGTTTCAAAATGCAAGCCCTCTGAGCATTTGACTTCCTGTTGGTCACCCAGGCACAGCCATGCGACAGGGAAGTGGGAGTGGAGATCCATGGAACCGAGCCCAGTGTCACTTGCTGACAAGGGAGGCCGTCAGATGTCTGCTGACAGCAGGACACCTTCTTCTCACAGCCCGCTGTAACAGACCAGCCCAGGGCCCTCATCTGGGGTGGCGGAACTCTGCGTGTGGCATCATCGCCTTTTCTGCCCTGAATGGAAACCACAGTTGCTCTCTTTGCCAGTCACTCATTTCAGCTCATTCTTTGCTTTTAAACCACTTTTTTTAATTGAAGTATAGGCAATTTACAATGTTCTGTTAGTTTCAGGTATATAACAAAGTGATTCAGATATATAATATATATAACCATCTGAGCCACCAGGGAAACTCATATATTATATGTATTTTATATATATTATATACATATATATACACACACATTCTTTTTCATATTCTTTTCCATTATAGGCTCATTACAGTTGATTAAAAGATACTGAATATAGTTCCCTGTGCTATATAGGAGGTCCTTATTGTTAACTATTTTATATATAGTAGTGTCTAGCTGTTAATCCTAAACTCCTAATTTGTCTCCCCCCAACCCTGCCATCAGCCGATCCTGTACTCCAAATACAATGCTGGAGATGAGGTAGTCAATGCCAGAGAGAAAATCATGACAATCATGAAAAAAATCATGAAAATCTGAGAGAAAATCTTCAACACTCCAGAAAGATAAGAAAAAGCTGCCAGAATGCACCTAAACATCAGGCAAGACGCCGCAGTAAACTACCCACTAAGCCCCCAAACTCTGGTGTTTCGGCCCTTTAGAGCTTGTCTGTTTCACTCATTATTTGACCTCTCTGGGTCTGGCTTTCCCCAGACCTTGAAGCCAGGATTTCAGGGTCTTTCTACTGTAAGAAGGATTCATGACAGAATAATTATTGATTGAAATGAGTACCAAGGAGCTTCAAACATAAAGTCTTACCAAAGACAGTGCCTGAGAACCAGAATAATGACTTTCTGCCCCTCCAAGTTCCACTTTTCCCAGGAAGAGCAAAAGCGTTATCTGAACATCAGAATGCCTTAGCTGACAGAGGCTGGTGATCAAGCAGTCCCACCTACCGGATTCTTTAATGAGAAACAAGCAACCCATGACACTATTGTGCTAAGACAACCACCCACATCCAGCAGGTAGCCATCATCCTGGCCACTTGTCTCCTCTACACACATACGTGAATCCATAAACACTGTTTACATGCACGTCTTAATGTAATCAAGGTGTATATCTTAGGTGTAACTCTGCACCCTGCTTCTTTTTAGAGAACACTCACGGTAAGATACAGTCACGCTGATGTGTATAGATCCGTGCTATCCCTTTTAACATCTCTGAGGTTTCCCACCATGTGACCATACCACATACACATGTCCACTCCCCTATCGGCGGTCATCTTAGTTGTTTCTGGCCCCGCGATGCCCATTTATCTTGTGCGTGCATTACCTAACCATTCCACCTCCTGGTTATTTGCACTTAATGTATTGGGCCTTGTAGCCATCTGACCTCTGCCTCTACTGGAACACTTTCAACTGCAAAACACAGCAAACTCTAATTGCCAATTTACAGGCTATGTGAGAGACTGAGAATGAACCACACCAAAAGGATGCCGTCAGCAAAATCCCACCAAAGTCAAGTGTTTCCTTCAATAAAAATGTCAGGGGGGCAAAAAGGGAGAGAGAGATGAAAGGGGAATCCATAGTTTAAAAACAGACTTTGTGCTTCAAAGGATACCATCAAGAATGTGAAAAAACAACCTACAGATGGGAGAAAAAAAAATTGTAAAGATATAATAAGGGACTTGTAGCCAGAAATTATATAGAATTCTTACAGCTCAGCAATAAAGAAAAACCCAGTTTAAAAAAAGAAAAATGGACAAAGAATCTGAACAGACTTTTCTCCAGAGAAAACACACAAATGGCCAACAAGCTCAGTATCCATACTCTTCAGTCAATTCAGCCACTCAGTCATGTCCGACTCTTTGTGACCCCATGGACTACAGCACACCAGGCTTCCCTGTCCATCACCAACTCCCGGAGCCTACTCAAACTCACGTCCATCCAACCATTTCATCCTCTATCGTCCCCTTCTCCTGCCTTCGATCTTTCCCAGCATCAGGGTCTTTTCTAATGAGTTGGTTCTTCCCATCAGGTGGCCAAAGTATTGGAGCTTCAGCATCAGTCCTTCCAATGAATATTCAGGACTGATTTCCTTTAGGATTGACTGGTTGGATCTCATCAGGGAAATGCAAATCAAAACCACAGAGAGATACCAGTTCACACTCACTAGAATGGCTATTATCAAAAAGAGCACTGGTGAGGCCATGAAGAAACCAGAACCTTCTTACAGTGCTGGATGAATGGAAAATGGTGCAGCTACTTTGGAAAACAGTCTGACAGTTTTTCAGATGAACTCAACAAGACTTCCCCAGTGGCTCAGTGGATAAGAATCTGCCTGCCAATGGACATCTAGGTTGCTTCCATGTCCTCGGCAGACGAATGGATAAGAAAGCTGTGGTACGTATACACAATGGAATATTACTCAGCTATTAAAAAGAATGCATTTGAATCAGTTTTAATGAGGTGGAGGAACTGGAGCCTATTATATAGAGCAAAGTAAGTCAGAAAGAAAAACACCAGCATATAATATACTGTATGAATACAGTATATTAACGCATATATATGGAATTTAGAAAGATGGTAACAATGACCCTATATGTGAGACAGCAAAAGAGACACAGATGTAAAGAACAGACTGTTGGACTCTGTGGGAGAAGGCGAGGGTGGGATGATTTGAGAAAATAGCATTGAAACATGTATATTAACATATGTGAAATAGATTGCCAGTCCAGGTTCAATGCATGAGACAGGGTGCTCAGGGCTGGTGCACTGGGATTACCCTGAGGGATGGGATGGAGAGGGAGGTGGGAGGGAGGTTCAGGATAGGGAACACATGTACACCCATGGCTGATTCTGTATGGCAAAAACCACCACAATATTGTAAAGTAATTAGCCTCCAATTAAAATAAAAAGAAAAAACAACAACAACAAAAAAAAGAATCTGCCTGCCAATGCAGGGGACACGGGTTTGATCTCCAGTCTAGGGAGATTCCACATGCCTTGGAACAGTTACGCCCGTGAGCCACAACCTCTGAGCCCACGTGCCTAGAGCCTGTGCTCTGCAACAAGCCACCAAAACAAGAAGCCTGCACACAACGAAGAGTAGCCCCCATTAGCTGCAACTAGAGGAAAAGCCCACATGAAGCAACAAAGCCCCAGCACAATTAATTAATTGCTTTAAAAAATGCACTCAGCAATTCTATTCTTAGATATCTACCCAAGAGACATGAAAACATACTATCCACACAAAAACTTACATGTGAATGTTCACAGCAGCATTATTCATAATACCCCAAAAGTGGAAGCAAGTCAATGTCCATCAAATGATGAATGGACAAACAACATATGGAACACCCACACAACAGAATATTATTTAGTCACTAAAAGGAATGAAGTACAGATACATGCTACAACATGATGAAGCTTCAAAATATGACACTCAGTGAAAAGAGCCAGACACAAAAGGCCACCTATTGTATGATTTGATTTATACAAAATATCCAGAACAGGCAAATCCATTGAGAGAAAAAGTAGATCACTGGTTGCTTGGGGCTGAGGAAATGGAAAATGAAGAACAGCTGTTAATCAGTATGAAGTTTCTTTTTGGAGTAATGAAAATGTTCTAAAATTTATTATGGTGATGTTTGCACAATTCTGTGAATATGACAAAAATTTAAAGAAACAAAAAGAGAGAGATCTAAAAAAAAAAGTAAAAGACAAACCAATCTGCATTGTTTAAACCTTATTTAGACCCTGAGATTTTAGACCATAGGGAATTCTCTAGTAGTCCGGTAGCTAGGACTCAGCATTCCACTGCAGGGGCGGGTTCAATCCCTGGTCGGGGATCTAAGTTCCTGCAAGTAGCGCTGCTTGGCCCCCTCTTCCAAAAAAAATACTATAAAATAAAATTATAAGACAATCATGGCAATTTGAACATTGAATATCTAATATTAATGAATCACCGCTTATTTCTCAGAGGCATGATAATGGAATTGTGTTTTTTAAAAAGGATCCCTAGAGCTTAGAGATACATATTTTAGAAGAACTTACAGATGAAATGATACAGCATCTTGGACTTGCTTCAGAATAAACTGGGGAGGAAGGCAGGTAGTAGATAGGTATATGGGTGAGATGGTCATGAGGTTGTAACGGTTCATTAGACTATTCTTACCACTTTTTCTTTTGCCTTGAAATTTTCTTAAATTAAAAAAAAAAGAACAGAAGACAGGAAACAGTTCCATGCCACATTTTTTTATGTCCCAATTAATCCCATAGGTGAAAAAACACTTTGGACTTTCCCTTCCAATCATCAGCAACAACTTTTTCTGCCTCAGTTACAATCTTTCCAAAAGAAGACTTTCATCCTTAATGCTGTTTCCTAAAAAAAAAATCATGTGTTAGTTTCATTCTATAATTTGTTTAATCTTAAACCTAATGGGGTTTTTCAACTGAATTTTAAATTTTCTTTAGTTTTGATACTAAGTTGCTCCTTGAAGGTTACATTGGTCTGCTTCCCTTGGCTTGTCAATTTCACTGGCTCTCACAATGTAGGCAGCAGAGAGAATGGTACAGGATTGACAGTCTAAGGTGGAGGCACCATGCTCACATAAAAAGGAAGAGATTTCCAGGGCTACTTAGCCCCAGCCCTTGTCCCAGAAGGGAAGCCAGAAAACAACCCGAACTGAACCCCACAGGGTCCTTACAGAAACAATAATAGCAGCTCTGAGCTCCTTACCATGTGAGAAGCACAGTACCAATCACTTTACCTGAGTAATGTTATTTAGTCACTGCAACAAGCCTAAGAGTCAGGTGCTATTATTTATCCTCATTTTGCCGAGACTTCCAGAATGTTCAAGCACCTTGCTCTAAATCATATGGCTTTCTGTGGCAAACCTGGGATTTGAACCCAAGCTGTCTGCCCCCAGGGTCTGCACTTATCCCAGGCTACATGACCTCCTGGATGAACTCATCACATCTTTGTTGTGGTATCACTAAAGTTCAAGGACCAGAAACCTTTAAGTAGACCAAAAATCATCTGACAACAGAAGCTGGACTACCTCCCAGGAAAATGCCCCTCCCAAGCTCCCGCAACAGCATCATCAATTTCACAAACTTTATTCATGAATAGCAAAACAAAAGGCACCTAAGTTGTTGGAAATGATCCACAGAGTTAACTTAAAAGTTAAAGATGAAGAGAGACACAGGGCCTTCACTTTGCCCCGCCTCAACTTCCAGAAAAGCCTGGGTCCAAGGTCAGGGCCAGCAGCGCTGGTTGCAAGGATTCTGTAGAGGCAATTCCACAGTGAGGGGAAAACAGGCAGAAGGAGGGTAGGCGGGTCCTCCTAAGTAAATCCAGATCCCAGTCAGGGTAGCTGGGAGGCTTCCCTGAGTCACTCCCGTCTCCACATACTACACCCAGGGATGACTTAGCACCAAAACACATCAGATCTCGTGAGTGGAAAGGGCTGAGAACACCCATCCAAGCCTAGGGACTAAACTTCAGAAATGCTGAGGACAGGCTGTACACACACCCCTCCCAGCCTCCCACCAAAACCACCCAGCACTCCAGTGGAAGGGAGAGGAGTGGATGGGAAGGGCAGAGACCCCCAGATGGGCTCAACACTGGACAGCAGGGGAAGCACTGCAGGGCAGGTCAAGTGAGACCTCAAAGGAGCAGGAGAAGAAATGGAAGGAGCTGAAGAATGAAAAAATAACCAAAATGCAAGAAGCAAGGATCAGAGAGGGAAAATGAGAAACCCAACAACTGGGGACTGGGACAGCAAAGAACTGGGGGGAGACGGGAGGAGGGAACCGCAGGGTCGGGGAAGACAAAGAGGCTGGAGAACTCAGAGTCCTCTGGGAACCGAGAGCCGGGGGAACGCGGGGCACAGGGGTCAGCAAACTAAGAATGACCAGCAACAGAATGGTCAGCAACATCTTTGCCCCTGCGGAGACTGGAGTGACTGGGGACAGAGGCCTCGGGAGTGGCTGGGGAGCAGGGGGACCCAGGAGTGCAATTGAGACTCAGAGGGTCGAGGAATTAGGAGGGACTGAGACACAGGAGGTCTGAGAACTGGGGGTCCGGTAACTGCACAAGGGGGTCGGAGGATGGGCAGGGACTGAGGGATCCGGGGGACCGGTGTCCAGCAGCAGGCTGTGTAAGTGATGGACAGGGGTCAAGGGACTAGGAATGCCTGGACCCGGCACTCCAGAAAAGTGCAGTGACCAGGGGCCAGGACCTGGGCGTACAGGGGTCCGGAAACTGGGAGCGACGGGACGGGGTCCGCGAGCAAGCGGGACGCAGGGACTCGGGGGCTGGAGT
>NW_011494865.1:2265350-2291553 GCF_000754665.1 Bison bison bison | reverse complement strand
TGCTCCCCGGGCCGGTGCTTGCCGCGCCGCCACCACTGCCGCCACTGCCGCTGCCGCGCTCCAGACAGGCCGGGAGACGGCGCGCCCCGCCCCGCCTGCCGCCCGCCCCGGAAGTGGAGCGCAGCCGCCGCGGCCCCGCCCTCCGACCCGGAAGGTAAACTTGGGCACCCGCGCGAGGTGGCCAGACTGAGGCGCGGCTTGCTGTGCCGAGAGGCTGCAGGACTCCCGGGGCAGTCGTAAACACACCGGCTGGGACGCCTCGTGCGTGGTTCGCTAGTCCCCGGGTGCGGTGGAGACCGACTGGGACGCCTCCCCGCCAGCCTGAGTTCACACCCCTGTGGGGGAGCCAGGCGGGAAGGTGGCTACGAGAGCCCTAGGAGCGGAAAGGGGAAATTAAAAAAGAGGAATGGGCCAAAGCCTGGGGACAAGGGAGACGGGAAGTCCCGGGGGACCTCTCTATGCAGATGACTTTAGAGTCCTGGATGGTAAGAGGAAGGTGGCCCGGGAAGATCTGCAAGAAGGGTGTTCCGGAAGGAACCTCCTGCCTGGATGGGTTGCCTGGAGCCAAAGGGTGAGCAAGAAAAGGGTTTTGAGAGAGGAGATGGAAGATGTGGGTCATAGGGGTTGGGCTTTTCTGCCTCACTCTAAGGAGGTGAAAGTGAAAGCCGCTCAGTCGTGTCTGACTCTTTGGGAGCCCATGGACTTTAGCGCCAGGCTCCTCTGTCCATGGGGATTATCCACGGAAGAATACTGGAGTGGGTAACTGTTCCCTTCTCCAGGAGATCTTCCCAACCCAGGGATCAAACCCAGCGCTCCCGCAATGCAGGCGAATTCTTTACCGTCTGAGCCACCAGGGAAGGGAGGTAGGGAGTGGGAAATCATTACAGGAGTTTAAGCAGAGGACTTGGACTGCAAGGAAATCCAACCAGTCCATCTTAAAGGAAATCAGTCCTGAATATTCATTGGAAGGACTGATGTTGAACCTGAAACTCCAATATTTCGGCCACCTGATGTGAAAAACTGACTCATTGGAAAAGACCCTGATGCTGGGAAAGATTGAAGGCAGGAGGAGAAGGGAATGACAGAGGATGAGATGGTTGGATGGCATCACCGACGCGATGGACATGAGTTTGAGTAGGCTTCTCGAGTTGGGGATGGACAGGGAGGCCTGGGGTGCTGCAGTCCACAGGGTCACAAAGAGTCAGACAGGTCTGAGTGATTGAACTGAACTGAACTGAAGCAGAGGACACAATCTTAAGGAGATTTTAAGATGATTCCTCTTCCTGGGTTGAGAATGAACTGTAGTGAGTGGGTCAGGGTGGAAGAGAGGGCTGCTGGTTAGAGGGGCACTGCAGTTGTTCAGCAAGAAGTGTGGTGCCTGAGGCTAGGGTGGTAGCAGTGGCTTGAATGTGGATGGGTAGTGTTTGAAAAGTTGTTACTGCCCCGTTTTACAGATAAGAGAAAGAGGGCTCAGAAAGGGTGAAAAAGCATTTTCCCAACTCCTTTGTCCCAAGAAAAAGAAAGTGAAAGTGTTAATCGCTTAGTCCTGTCGGACTCTTTGCGATCCAGTGGACTGTAGCCCTCCAAACATTTTACACCACAACCCAGCACACAAATGCATACATTTAAGAAGCTATTTAACAAAATTCTGCAGGGAATGTATTCTCTTCGTTTTTTTTTTTTTTCCCAGTGTTGCCTGAGAACAATTGATCCACTCCCAAGACTTGATCCACAAAACACTGAACTGAGGCCCCATGGGGAAATAGGGCCCCCTGTGTGTGACCTACAGCCCCGTGTGACCTACAATCCCGTGGTCTTCTGCTATTACCTTGCTTCTCTACACATCTTCTCTGGCCCCTGGGAATTTACCTTGTGGATTCAGCAGAGGTTGAGAGATCTTTAGAAGGATGCTCTCTCTGCAGCACTGTTTATAATAGAAAGTGGAAAGCACCAAAGCCAGGTTAGAGAATAGCTAAGCAAATCATGGCCCACTTCACAGTTTTGAAAATGCTAATTATAAAGGTAATGGAAACACAAGGAAAGGCCACAGATAATACAGTAATTTTAAAAAGCCGCATGCAAAATGGTCTGTACGCTATGATTACAACTGTGTCAAAATACAGTCATGTGTAGGGACTGCGATAGAATGTAGAAATTCTTGTGTTGGGGAATTCTTGAAAATTCTTTGGCTGTTAAGGTGGGTTTTTTTCCCATGTTCAAAATTGTGCTTTACAGTTGTTGCTAATTTGTTACTCTAGGTAAAGCCTCAATGTGCCTGAATGCCTTCTCTTCCCCCCAGGAAGTCTAGGTTAGGTCTGTCTGCCTCTGTAACTTTGCTGAGACACCACATTCCTGATTCACGGAGTTGTCAGGAAGTGATGCACCTTCTTACAGGGCCCTGAGCTTTGTCTTCTTGGCACTTGAGACGGGATATGTTATTGAACATGTACGTGTACTTCACATCCTCCACCACCAGCTACTCCCTTTAAGTACGGGAATTCCTTCCTCCTGAGACTTAGCCCGGTAGTGGAGAACCAAGAATCAAAAGCCTAAGGTCAATAGCATTTCTGGGCTTTGGGAAAAATCTAAACTCATTGAGGGGAATGGAGCAGTAAGGAGAGAAGGAAGAAGGGCTGTGAGAAGCCAGGAGGAATATTCCCAGGCCATATAACAAAGAGTGTCTGCCTGCGCTCAGAGAAACTAGACCTCAAAGCACTAATAAAAACCACGATTGCGATGGAACTAACACAAAGTACTTATCATGAACCAGAAACTTATCATGGGAAAAAAATAAATAATAAATGTACGTGTGTGTATATTTTCATTTAATCTTCAAAACAATGTTATAAGTAGATACTGTCATGATCCCCATTTTACAGATGGGGAGACTGAAACAGGGAGTGGTTAACTGTCTCAGTCACTCAGTGTCTATAACTTCCTAGTAACAGAGTCAGGATTCAAACTCAAAGAGCCAGTGTCTTCACCACTATGTTGTGCCACCTATGGCCCGCAAGGCCCTGGAATGGAGCCATGATGGGCCCCAGGTAGGTAGAAATGTCTCACCAAGTTTCTCCATATCCCAAACCCAACACAAAAGCCACAAAGCCCCAAGACCTCGAGGTTCTCTGATGTAGTGCTAATGGGCATTATCTTAAGAAGGATCAAAGTCAACAGACACCAGAGGGCATTGCCTGTTTCCATAACACCCCAGGACCTTTGCACAACCCAAGGAAGGCAACCCTCTCCCAATAATGGGTAACCCAATGAGATGAGAAACTCAGAAATGGAATTAAATTGATGTGAGAAGAAGAAAAAGGGATAGATCAGGAAGTCTGGGTTTCACTTTGGCTCTTCATTTACCGTCTATGTGACCCTTGCTCCGACTCCCTTTCTGTCATCATGTGTAACAAGGAGATAGTAATGGTCCACCTACCTTGTGATTTGTTGTGTACATTAAATGCCTTAGTACAGGTAAAGCACTTGGAACAACCCTGGCACATTAGAAAGGCTAAATAAATGCTATCTGTCATTATTACTTCCTGCGTTAACTACAAAAATGATGCTGAGTACACCTTTATCACAGTTTGCAGCTACATGTTCATTTATACGATTATAATAATGCCTGTATGACTCCATGAAGCTGAAAGCTCCCAAAGTCAGGAACCAGTCATGCGCTGCACACCGAAGCAGGGTGGTGACTCCAGGCTTCTCCTATATACAGAGAGTACATTGGATCACCTTGCTTTCTTTTAACAATAAAGAGAGAAATCCAGTCTATCCTGAAATGTACGTGCGCATGTGTAGGAGAGAAGCTGCCTAACCATAGAAATATGTGACTGTGGGATCTACACATTACGGTGCTTTTTTTGTTTTTTTCAGTGAGTCAATTTAATCATGAAACCAAGGAAGTTTCCAGAGTTAAGCTCCCAACAATAAGGTAGAAAAACATAGCTAACATAAAGATTTTCCAGAATTAGAGGATGGAAAGCCATATCATCCGCTGATAAGTACAATCATCTTAAAGAGATCTGAGACACCATCCTTCCCTTAGGACAAAGATTTTCCAAATAACTCTATACCATTAACATGGTTAATTATCTGGTATAAATTGACTTCTCCATCCCCGTGACACTGGAGGCAGCGAGCAGACTGCTGCAGTATTCATTTGTTTTCGTGGTGACAAGAATGGTCGCGCCTTCCTCCATGGCTGGGAGGGGGAAGAAATGGTCAGAATCGACCTTCGGTTTGCTCCTGACACAGTCTTCGCACGTACATTCTTCTACTGTGTACCCCAGGCCTCTCGAAAGAAGAGGTTCAGCCACGATGGTGCTGTTATTGCTAAGATCCAGGTCTGCGTTAGCATTCTTCTGGAGAACCGCTCCTGATTGCACAAAAACAGAACCGTTATCCTAAACCTTTCAGGCTGCTTGGTTGTGCCACACTTAGCAGCATGCATCAGGGATCAAAGCTACAGGAGACAAAAGTCTTTCCCCAAAAAAGCAGGCCTTACACCCCAGGTCATGAGCTGAAAGACCATGGGCCATGTTGGGTTCAAAGACATGCTCACTTTAGGGCACACAGTATTTTTAAAGTGTTTGCTTATCTGTTTTGTTATGTTGGCCCACGTTTGAAAATCAAGAGATTTTACATACAAATCTAGACAACTGGTCTCTCTTTTTTGTGGCCACACCTCATGGCTTGGGGGTGCTTCCCAGGTGGTTTAGCGGTAAATAATCTGCCTGCACTGCAGGAGACACAGAGACACAGTTTCAATCCCTGGGTCAGGAAGATCCACTGGAGGAGGAAATGGCAACCCACTCCAGTATTCTTGCCTGGAGAATCCCACCAACAGAGGAGCCTGGTGGGCTACAGTCCATAGGGTCACAAAGTCCAAAGGGTCGCAGAATTTCCCCCACCAGGGATCAAAGTTGTACCCCCTGCAGTGGAAGTGCAGAGTCTTAACCAGAGGACCACCCTGGAAGTCCCTCTTTTACTTTATTTTTTTTTAAAGACAACAAAATGTGGCCAGTGGGAACTGACATTCCTACAAGAAAACACTTGGGAGTCAAGAGCCTTTGTCTCCTTCAAGCTGGGCACGCGCTCCCCTATCACCGAACCTCCAGTGACCCACTACATTCATTTCTGATCCACTTGGCCCTTGGATGCATTAAGATACCGACCCTTTTTACAATTGTGAAATGACAGATCAGTGTGTGTTACAGCATACCAGAATGAGTCTTGGGTGACACTTTACAATTCAAAGTAAAGATGTTTCTCTTACAAAGCATTGGGCAGATTACTTTTTTTTTTTTTAATGAATCTTTCATAATCCCATAAAGGAGTCTCTGTTGTGTCCCCACTACACGCCTGTGCAGGCATGTTTTAATACTTTCCCAACATTACATGGGATACCTCCATCTTCCAAAATGTCACACTTAAAGTCACTCCCCACCTGTCTCTCAGGCCCCAGGCAAAAAAAGAGAAATGAGTAAATGGTATGGAACAGTCATCTTCCTCTCCTTTCTGCACTAGAAAGCAGATGAAATGTTGCCTTATAGACTATGCACGGAAAATACACACATAAAGAAACAGA
Organism: Bison bison bison; assembly: GCF_000754665.1. Taxonomy (NCBI): domain Eukaryota; kingdom Metazoa; phylum Chordata; class Mammalia; order Artiodactyla; family Bovidae; genus Bison; species Bison bison. The sequence continues at coordinate 2,285,960 of NW_011494865.1, read as the reverse complement.
GCAATGACTGAAAGCGGTCTAGAAATTAGATCATGGGCAAAGGTGCTGAAAGATTTTTCTTTTAAGAAACTCTTCAGCAGAACATTCACTTCCCTGGGACTGATTCCCTACTGCTTAATACAGACCTTTGAGATGATTGCTTAAATAATCCAGGAGCAATTGGTATTCATTTCTAGCTTTTTTTCAGCAGTAGACTGTTCATCTGAGCAAACAACACTTGTATTTGTATAAAAATACGGCCACCAATCTTGTCAAATACATTTTTTTCATATAGTACCAGACCTGGCTAGCTATTTCTGATAGTGTGATGTTTAATCAACGTGCTGACTTTGGTCAAAGAGATGGATGTTTCCCAAAGAGGCCTCAGTACTTCAAAAGAGTAAATACCAGAGGAAGAATGTTGAGGAAGGCTGACATGGTACGATATCAACAAAGAAGGTGTAAACATCGGAAAGGAAGCTCCCTTCTCCCAAGTTCATTTAACCCAACTGTCATGTAACATACTCAAAAGGGCACTTACCGGATGAGATACACAACATGAAAGAAGAAAAGGAATTGAAATTCACAATAGCCACCTCTTGGAAAGAGATTTCAAAGATCAACCATCAAACCAACCTGTGTTTTTAAGTTTGTCCTTTAATGGTTCGGAGCTCATCTTCCTTAGCAAGAACATCAATACGAAAACTGTCAAGGAAACTATCAAGCTCAGGCCCAAACAGGTCCAGAGAAATGTATTTGTTCCTTTCACTGAATCAAAAGAACGTCAGAGAGAGAATGAACTTGATAACATAATATTCACATCAGGTAAAGGTTATTTGCCATCCAGTTCCCCTAATTCCTCAGCTTTGACTTTTAAATTCTAAGTTAATACTTAATTAGGAGAGATGATAAAAATCTATGTTGCGAAGATTGCAGAATAAAATAGAGTTGAGTTCTGAAAAAGTATCCATTCCTGTTGGCATTTAAATGATTGCCTTATTTTCTTTCTCTTTTTGATTCAGAAAATCTCACCACCTTCCCCATAATGTCTTCTTTGAATAAACAGTCAACTCCAGTAATCTTGGGCTTCCCTGGGGGCTCAGACGGTAAAGAATCCGCCTGCAACGTGGGAGACCTGGGCTGGGGAGATTCCCATGGAGGAAGGCATGGCAACCCACTCCAGTATTCTTGCCTGGAGAATCCCCATGGATAGAGGAGCCTGGTGGGTTACAGTCCATAGTGTCACAAAGGGTCGGACACAGCAAGGACACACACACACAGACACACACACATACACACACACACACACACACACAGCAAATACTTCACACCAGTGAGTAATCATTCAAACAGGATTACTTACTTGTGTTACAATAATGCTGACATATTACAGGAGGGGTATTAGGGCATCGAAGTTGACACGATATGCAAGAATTCAGCAATCTGTCAAAATATTCATTTGGGGAGCACCGCTGAGCCATCTGGAACTGGATCACAAAAAGAAACAAGGAAACCGCAGAAAGAACAGCATGGAAGGACAAGTAAACTCTTGTTGAGAATTCCCCAGCAAATGTAGTGACAACAGCCAGAATGTCGAGGGAAAAAACAGAACTTCACATTGAAGATTTGGTTCTTAAGGGGGCTGACTCTTTGTACTGTGGCTAAGGATTTGAATACCAACACTAATTCCAGTTTCTAAGTTTGAGGCTTGAGTTAAGTAAGAGAGGGGGTATATGCAGCAAGAGCAAACCATACTTGAAACAGAAACTGCTTATTTATAGAGGAAATTTCCCAGGCAGGTGACAATTGTGGCATTGTCAACAAGCCTGAGGCATCAAGCAGAAGGTTCAGTAACCATTTCTGGAGCATCTGTTCTCTGAGCTGTGCTGTGTGATGGGCCCCAAGGAGAGAGATAAGACAAGGTCTGAGCCACTGAAGAACTTAAAATCTAACAGAGGAGACAGTGTGCATGTGTGTTTAGTCACTCAGTGTCAAACTCTTTGCGATCCTTTGGACTGGAGCCCACCAGGCTCCTCTGTCCATAGGATTTTTCAGGCAAGAATACTGGAGTGGGTTGCCATTTCTTAGAGGAGATAGAAATGCACTCAAATAACCACAAAGTATAGTGGGAAGAGAGAATGTGAGAGGGGGAGACTTCCCTGGTGATCCCGTGATTAAGACTCCATGTGCCCAATCCCGGGGGCCCGGGTTCGATCTCTGTTCAGGGAACTAGATCCCACCTGCTGCAACCGAGCATTCACTTGCTGCAACTAAAGATTCTGCTGAAACTAAGACCGTGAAGCCAAAGGAACAATTTGATGAAGCCAAATGAACAATTTTTTTTTTTTTAAGAAAAAAGGAGTATGAAGCACGACTACCAAGTTTTAAACCTAGGAAGAATCCCAGAATTCCGACAAATAGAGACTTCTAGGGTAAAAGAGGCAACTTCTATTTTTACTTCTAGGGTAAAATAGGTTAAAAAAAAAAAAAGAGGTAGGTAAAAGAGGGCTAGAGGAAGACATATTTGGGACATAATAATAATATATGACTATTAATATAATGCTTTTGAACTGTGGTGCCGGAGAAGACTCTCGAGAGTTCCTTGGACAGCATGGAAATCAAACCAGTCAATCCTGAAAGAAATCAACACTGAATATTCATTGGAAGGACTGATGCTGAAGCCGAAGCTCCAGTACTTTGGCCATCTGATGTGAAGAGTCAACTCATTGGAAAAGACCCTGATGCTGGGAAAGACTGAGGGCAGGAGAAGAAAGGGGTGGCAAAAGATGAGATGGTTGGATAGTATCACTGACTCAATGGAGATAAATTTGAGCAAACTCTGGGAGTCGGACATGACTTAGTGACTGAACAACAACAATAAACTAACATAATATTATAACATATGTCTATGTTATGTCTATATTCCACTGTTGAACGTCTATCCAATGTCTATGTTCCACTGTTGAAAACTTTGAAAAAACAGTTGGGCATATAGCAAAATTACCCATAGTCATAGCATACAGAAACAGTCACCGTTAATATTGGGGTGTATAAAGCAGAATTTGCAAACAGGCCCACCAGTGTGTTCTTTGTCTGTTTTCACTTTCTATTGGAGTATAGTTGATTTATGATGTTGTATTATACAAAGTGATTCAGTTATACATATTCTCATACCTATTCTTTTTCATACTCTTTTCCCATATGGGTTATCACAGAGTCGAGTCCCCCATGCTATTGCCAATGTGTTCTGTTTAGCCAATTCGTGATATAGATCTTTCTGGAAGGATTTCTGTAGGTGGCCAGATTGATTGATTGATTCATGTAGCACATTCTTCCTTTTACATAAATGGAATTGCATGTGTTTGCATTTAACCATACTGAGAGATACCCATATGGAAATGTCCCAAAAACTCAATCAGAAATACAGGACTCAAGTAAACTGCAAGGACCCAAAAAATCTCAGATTAACGGCAGTGCCTATCTCTAGAGGGCAGAAAGGGGGCAAAAGAGGCTTCACCTATATTGGTCACATTTTATTAAGCTGAATGGTAGACAAATTGACAGTTTCTGTGTTATTCTTTTGTTTTATTTTGGTTATTCTTTACACTTTTTGATATGAAAACAATGATAAAATAAAATGCAAGAATTAAAAAGAACACACCTTTTTTTTTTTTTTAATGAAGGGCTTGAGCCTAGAGGAAAGTTTGAACTTAGATTGATCAAATCTCACATTCCTCCAGAGGTGAGGTCAACGGGTGTGACAGCCTGGGTGGGACAACCAAGAGCTGAAAGGGCTGGCCCAGCAGGTCCTACGCCTTCAGACTCCTGCCAAACGGTGACCCTGGGAGACAGGAAAGGACACAGGAAAAGCATGATTAGAGATAGGCCAGGACAAAGGTTATCTCTCCTATCAGCTGAGCAAGGAGAGTTTCAGAGAAGGATAGGAAATGGGATCAAATTCTGTGGAAAAGTCCAAGTTGATGCAGTAGGGAAGGGGTCACTGGTGGCCTTTGAGTCGATCAGTCAGTATATTGAGGGTACTTAAGGAGCAGAGAGAAAGAGGAAGTGGCTAAACTAGGCCATGCTGGGGAAGTCTGGTGGAAAGCACTGCTGTTTCTGACAGATGTACTGGCTCAGGTGCCTGAAGTACTATGCAGAAAGATGTTCACTGCAGCATCATTTGTAGTCACACGAGCCTGTCCGTCATGAGGAACCTCACAGTAGAATACTATGCAACCATGCAAAGAATTCAATACTATGCAAAGAATGAAACCAATGCCCTCTGATGTGAACAGTACATCACTAAGTGGAAAATGCAAAGTACTGAAGAGTGTGTTTTCAAATCTTCTTTGTTGTGTTTACAAATAAAATATGTAATATTTTAAAAATATTTTTAAAAGTAAAATTTAAAAAGACAAACAAAAAAATAAAATATGTAGGGTCTGCTGCTGCTAAGTCACTTCAGTCGTGTCTGACCCTGTGCGACCCCATAGACAGCAGCCCACCAGGCTCCCCCATCCCTGGGATTCTCCAGGCAAGAACACTGGAGTGGGTTGCCATTTCCTTCTCCAATGCATGAAAGGGAAAAGTGAAAGTGAAGTCGCTCAATCGTGTCTGATTCTTCGCGACCCCATGGACTGCAGCCTACCAGGCTCCTCCATCCATGGGATTTTCTAGGCAAGAGTACTGGAGTGGGGTGCCATTGCCTTCTCCATGTAGGGTCTATATAGAGATATAAACATACACTACATCCGCAAAGATGCTCAGGAGACAGTAATCATTGCCTCCGGCAAGACACAAAAAGTCCAGGGTGGAAAAACAAATTTACTTTTCATTGAAAAATTTTGGTACTGTGTGAATAATTATTGTTAATAGTAATGATTATTTTTTCAATAGAATCATTTTTTTAAAGGGTGCTCTATTAGTCCATTCAGGCTACTATAAAAAATACCATAGACTGGATGGCTTATGAACAACAAAACTATATTTCTCCCAACTTTGAAGGCCGGGCACTCCAAGATAAAGGTGTCAGCAGATTTGGTGTCTGGTGAGAGCCCACACACAGCGAGCTGTCTTCTCACTAATTCTGCCTATAGTAGCTGAGGAGCTTGGAGGAGGGAAAAGAGTAGAGTAAAAGGAAAGTTACCCAAAGATGAAGATCATAGTCTAAAGAGGAAAGAATAAAGATTAAAGATGTCGGACCAGGATGGGCAGAGTCTGAGACAGTGCGAGGGCCAAAGCACCCTCACTGGGACTTACAAGCGATGAAGGCCTCCAGGGGTTGTTCTTTTTCTCTTTTTAAGTATTTATTTATCACTGACTCAATGGACATGAATTTGAGCCAACTCTGGGAGACAGTGAAGGACAGGGAAGGAAGCCTGGCGTGCTGCAGTCCAGGGGCTCACAAAGAGTCTGGCACGACTTGGCAGTTGAACAACAACAATAATTTATTCATTCGGCTGCACCAAGTCTTAGTTGCAGCACACAGGATCTTTTTCAGTTGCGCCACACACTCTTAGTTGCCTCATGTGGGATCTAGTTCCCTGACCAGGGATTGAACCTGTGTCCCCTGCATTGGGAGCACAGAGTCTTTGCCCCTGGACTGCCAGGGAAGTCCCTGCAGAGGTTGTTCTTAATCCCTTGTAGGCCTCAAACATCCTGGAGAAGCCCAAGAATGGCTCCATCCTCAGATAGGTCATGGCAATCACCTCCTGACCAGTTGCCAAGCATCTCAGATGCGCTGGGTGGACTCCTGGGAACCAGGCTGGGGATCTTCATCTTACAGCACACTATCTCCCCAAAAGCATCTTTCTCCAAGTCATTTCAAGCTTGAACCAGAGAGAGCAGAACTTGCAGCTGTATCCCATCAGTGGATGGGCAGCCCAGAGAGGAGGGTAATGCCAGCCTGCTGAGGCTCCCCAGGGCAGCTCCCCTTCCCCAGGTTTGCTGTTCAGCTTGCTCTGACTTTGTGGGGGAAACCCATGATCCTTCCAATAAAGCTCCCTTTTGGCTTATGTTAGCCAGAGTCAGTTTGCGTTGATTGCTAATAATCCAAACATAAAATCCTTAACCATAGTCACCCATTCTTAACTGATTCCTCCACTCTTGCTTGAAATGTCCAGAACAGACACTGACTGAGGTAAGCTGTGCCTTCCCCTTTGCTCCTCAGGATAAGGGGGACTAGTATAACATCTCCCAATTGCAAGGAAAATTCCACTCAATTAAAAGATCCTTTTCCCAAATTACTAAACAACTAGCAAGTTTTCACAGCAGAACACGTGAATTCTGGCATCTTTGGGTCAGCTGATTCTCCTCCATGACAGCAAAGGTGATGGGGAAACATAGACAGAGATAAGGGATTGGGAGATGTTATGTTAGTCAGGACTCTTCCCATAGAAATGATATAAAAACTTAAGTTCAAAAAGAATTTACTAGTATTATAGCTGAAAAGTATAGTAGCTGAAGTGTCTCTCTGTCAGTTGCCTCATCAATGCCATCTTCTGAGTCTTGGCTCCATTCGTAGATCTTTCCCTCATGGTCACAAGAGAGCTGCACCACTTCCAGCCCTCACACACTCACGCTTTCTAAACCCTCCTTACTCGTCTCTTCTGTTCCCATGATATTCAATATTTTACCTTCCAAATCTGTATATTCAACTCCAGCCCTGACCTGAGATCCAGACCCATCTACCAACTGCCTACTTGATACATCCATTTCAAAGTTTAAGAAGTATCTCAAACTTTACTAACGTGCATTTGGGTGGACTTCCCTGGTGGTCCAGTGGCTAAGACTCTGTGTTCCTAATGCAGGGGGCCCAGGTTTGATCCCTGGTCAGGGAACAAGATCCCACATGTTGCAACAACAACTGAAGATGCAGTGTGCTGCAACTGAGACCCGGCACAGCCAAACAAATACATATTTTTTTTAAGATGTATCTCAAACTTTATTAAAGTGCTGGATTCTTCAAAAGGGGAAGGGCGTGTATGCTGCCTTTTCAAATCTATGTGGTCACTGAATCCCTTTTTTGAAGGATCACCTATGAAAATTTAGGAATAAATGTTTTGTGAATATGATTTGGGAAAAGTCAGGCCCGATTATCTCTACAATTCTCTCTAGTCCGCAAAGACTGTGATTTGGGGGTTTAGCAAAACAATAAAACAGAAGTAAATAGTATGTTTTAACAATAAGGATTTTTTTTTTTTAAGTTTCCTGAAAAAGTTTGTAGATGTAATAACATCACCAAAAGAGTGCTGGGTCTGACCTCACTTTACACAGAGAAAACAGGGAGGAAAACCAATCCCTGAGTCGATATCAAGCTTCAGCAGTCACTCAACGCTCTAAAGAAGCGAAAAGACGCTGCCTCAAACTCTAAAGCCATTAGCGTGTTATGTTAAGTATAACTGACTAGTATAACAGCTCCCAACTACAAGGAAAATCCACTCAATTAAAAGATTCTTTTCCCAAATTACTAAACGACTAGCAAGTTTTAACAGCAGAACACGCTGACCTTTAGCTCTTAACTCCAAACCAACAGTACACAAGTTTTTCCAAGGATTTTAGTAGATTTCTCTAGACTTATGTTTGTCAGGGTTCCCCAGGGAAACAGAACGACCAGGATGTATATATAGAGAGAAAGACATTTACTATAAGAAAGTGGTTCACAAAGGAGGCTGAAAAGTCCTAAGATGTGCAGTTGGCAAGCTGGGGACCCAGGAAAATCAACAGTGATGGTGTCGTTTCAGTCTGAGTTTAAAGTTCCAGCTCAAGAACCAGCAGGCTCCAGACCCAAAAAGAGCTGATGTTTCAGCTTGAGTCCAAAGGCAGGAAAAGACTGGGGTCCCAGCTCAGCAGGCAGGCAGACCTTCAACTCTTTGGACGAGGGCAATCTGCTTAACTCAGTATACTCATTCAGATGCTGTGCCGTGCTAAGTTGCTTCAGTCATGTCCGACTCTTTGCAACCCCATGGACTGTAGCCCGCCAGGCTCCTCTGTCCATGGGGTTTCTCAGGCAAAAATACTGGAGTGGGTAGCCATTCCCTTCTCCAGGGGATCTTCCTGACCCAGGGATCGAACCCGAGTCTCCCGCATTACAAGCAGATTCTTTATCATCTGAGCCACCAGGGAAGCCCCACTTGGATGTTAATAAATCCAAAAACACCCACACAGACCCACCCAGAATAACGTTTGACCAAGTATCTGGGCACCCCTTGGCCCTTCAAACTGACGCACAAAATTCACCATCACAAGGCCCTGGACAAGGGACTTCGTTGGTGTCTAGTGGCTAAGACTCCACGCACCCAATTCAGGGGGCCCAGGGTTCACCCCCCTGGTCAGACAACTAGACCCCACATGCTGCAACTAAAAGACCCTGAATGCTGCAACTAAGACCTGGCACAGCCAAAATAAATAAATAATACATATTTTAAAAAACAAAAACCAAGGCCTTTCGTTAGGGGAAACACACGGACGGAAACTGCCCACTCTGACCAGGCACCATAGTATCCATTTCCATGAGTTATTTTACGACAGGAGGTCCTGGTAAGGAACATGGAACTAATAAGCCACCACCAACCAGATGAGTTCGAGAAAGCACAAAAGGAGACGCCATGTGTCTTACCCCCTCTAAGAATCCTTTCTGTTGCAACCCATCTTGGCTGAGCAAGGCATACGCCACCAGGAAAGACCCTGAGTCAGAGTGATTGGCCAAAGACAACCCAGAAACTAATCCCATCACCATACTGCAGACTGCAAGCCACGTGGCCCAGGAGTTCTCCTGGGTTCCCTGACCCTCCTGCTCTCCACCCAGGGAGCCCCTTCCCAATGAAGTCTCTTGCTTTTTCAGCACATGTGTCTCCTTGGCCAATTCATTTCTGAGTATTAGACAAGAGCCTGCTCTCAGGCCCTGGTAGGGGTCCCCCTTCCAGCCACACCTTGACTGCACACCCAGTCCTTGCCTTCTGTTGACCACCTTGAGTAACCTCTGTGCTCTGTCGTCCTATGTCCCCCAGGTTTCTCTGGGAGCTGTGTCTCCCAGCACCCCCACATGGTTCCAGGGCAGAGTTGACCCACAGAGGAGCATGCATGAGACTGGGAAAGAGCATAGGAAGTGGCAGCTTCCTATTCTCCAAAGGATATCATTGTCACATGCAGTGATGCATGGTAAGACGCCTCATGGGTTCAGGCACATCTTCATTCTCCTTTGCTTTGCATTTAGCTCTTCTTCCCACCTGATGCCCTGCTGACCAACAGTGGCCCTAGCCCCGCCATTTTGCCATTAGCTTACCTGTTGATTCACAGAGGCGGGGCCGCACAGAGGCAACCTAAACAAATCTCACAAGCTCCCTCTCACAGCGCCATGTTAGCAACTGGACGTTCCTGACTCCTCAGATCAGCCGGTCAGTGATTCCTCTGGTCCTCAGCTCCCCAGCTCCCTCCACAACTATGGAAGTTCTGATTTCTACAATACGTCCCAGATGCTCTACTCACGGTGGCTCAGCTCCCATGACCATCCCTGACTGATAAACCTCTTTATTCTTGCTGTTGAGATATCCACCCAGGGACTTCCCTTGTAGTCCAGTGGTTAAGAATCCGCCTTCCAGTGTGGGAGATGCAGGTTGGATCCTTGGTCAGGGAATTCAGATTCCACATGGGGCAGGGTCTGAGTGTTCTGGAGCTCACACGCTGCAGTGAAAGACTATGCTGCAACTACGACCTGACACAGCCAAATGAATAAATAAATGTTTAAAAGAAAGAGAGATTCTCTCAGAACTGTCCAGAATCCTGCCTGCACAGTGGCACATTATGATTAAGGCACAAGCTTTGGAGCCAGAAAAATCTGAAGCCCAGCCCCACCACAATGTAACCTCTCTGAGCCTCAAATTCCTTATCTATAGAAATGTCCTTGATAATATATCAACTTCGTGGAACTGTTGCAAAGATTAAGTAAGATGATTTCTAGAACACTTACGTCTATGTGCAAAAAATTTATGAGCACAGTTTCAAGCCCAGAGTAAGTGCTCAGCAAATTTTAGTGATTTTGTTATTATTTTTTTCTTTTTAGAAGCCCAGAGCTAATCAACTTCTGGGAAGGTTGTACGTCCCAAGGCTGGCTAGAGCAGTATAACCAGGAGGAGACCCCATATAAATGTTGCTGTTGTTCAGTCGCTAAGTTGTGTCCAACTCTTTGCGGCCCCATGGACTGCAGAACACCAGGCTTCCCTGTCTCTCACTATCTCCCAGAGTTGGCTCAAACTCATGTCCGCTGAGTCAGTGATGCCATCCAACCATCTCATCCTCAGTTGCCCCCTTCTCCTCTTGCCCTCAATTTTTCCTAGCATCAGGGCCTTTTCCAACGAGTCAGCTCTTCGCATCAGGTGGCCAAAGTATTTCAGCTTCAGCTTCAGCTTCAGCATCAGTCCTTCCAATGAATATTCAGGGTTGATTTCTTTTAGGATCGACTGGTTTGATCTCCTTGCTATCCAATGGGATTCCCCAAAACTAAAGCCAGGAAAACAATATCATTCATGAATTGCTGAAATTTCAAATAAATCAATTAATTATAATAAATGCTAGAATTTCAAAGGCAGATGAAGCAAAGAGGCACTGCAAGGGTGGAGGACAGAATGTACTTACTTGAGTTTGAGAGATAGGTTAAGGCAAGGGGTTAGTACTAAAGTAATAAGTAGCAAGCAAAAGCAAGAGTTCTTTTTTTCTTTTTTAATATTTATTTATTTATTTGGCTGTTCCCGGTCTTAGCTACAGCACATGGGATCTTCAATTTTCCTTACAGCATGTGGGATCTTTAGTTGCAGCATGTGGAAGCTAATTCCCTGACCAGGGATCAAACCCAGGCTTGCTGCATTGGGAGCACAGAGTCCTAGCCACAGGACCACAAGGAAAGTCCCAAGAATTCCCGTTTTATAGGATGACTGATGACTCTGCTAGCACAGAGCTAGCATAATAGCCCACAGGAAATCCACAAGTTCAGTCCAAAACCCTTACTTTTTCTCAAAGTAGAAAAACAGCTTCTAGAAATTCAAATATTGTTGCAATACTGTCAAAGGCTCAGTTCAGTTCAGCTCAGTCACTCAGTCGTGTCCAACTCTTTGCGACCCCATGAATCACAGCACGCCAGGCCTCCCTATCCATCACCAACTCCCGGAGTTCACTCAGGCTAGATACTTTTAATGTCCTTTACTTTAGTAGATGTACATGGTATTTATTATGACACTTTATTTTGATAATTATTATTTAGTGCATCCTTTTTATTAGAGAAGGTTAGACAGTTCTCATTACAGGATTTGCATTTGTATTAGGTGATCTGGAAGCAGGTTCAAGAAACAAGGTTTAGCTCTGGACTGGACGTTGACAGGTTGAGGGGTTAACTGTATAATCAGGGTATAACTATATATTAGCCAAGTTATTCCAGAAAGACAGACCCAAAAGGATATAGACAGGGCTTCCCTGTGGTCCAGTGGGTAAGAATCTGTCTGTCAGTGCAGGGGACATGAGTTTGACCCCTGGATCAGGAAGATGCTTCGAGGCAGCTATGCCCGTGCAGCACAACTACTGAGTCTGTGTTCTAATGCCTGAGAGCTGCAACTACTGAGTCCATGTGCTTCAATTACTGAAGCCGGGGCACCCTAGAGCCTGTGATCTGCAGCAAGAGAAGCCACCGCAGTGAGAAGCCCGAGCACCGCAACTAGAGAAAGCCCTCTTGCAGCAACGAAGACCCAGCATAGCCAATTAATACATAAATATCAAACAGAGATAGACAGACAGACAGGTAGACTTCCCTGGTGGCTCAGTGGTAAAGAATCTGCCTGCCAATGCAGGGGACACAGGTTCAATCCCTGGTCCGGGAAGATCCTATATGCCAAGGAACAACTAAGTCCATGAGCTGCAACTACTGAAGCTCGTCGCCCTGGAGCCCATGCTCTGCAACAAGAGAAGCCACCACGATGAGAAGCCCACACACCACAATTAGAGAGCAGTCCCCACTCTCCTCAACTAGAGAAAGCCCTCTTGCAGCAACGAAGACCCAGCATAGCCAATTAATACATAAATATCAAACAGAGATAGACAGACAGACAGGTATTTTAAGGAACTGTCTCATGCAGTTGTGGGGGCTGCAAGTCCAAAATCAAAGGGCAGCCTAACAGGCTAAAAATACAGGGAAGAGTTGATGTTACAGTATTGAGTCCAAAATCCAGAAAGCAAACCAGGCAGTCTGGAAATTCTAGGGTTTCCAAGTTGCAGGCTTGAGGCCAAATTTGTTGGGCGAAGAGCAGACTGAAGTCTTTGCTCTTAAGGCCTTCAACTGATTAGATGAGACTCATGCCCATTATGGAGGGTAATCTGCTTTATTGAAAGTCCACTGATTTGAATGTTAGTCCACCTAGAAAATATCCTCATGGCAATGTCTAGACTGTGTGACTCTGGCGATCGCTGGAGCTGTGCCCAGTAATACAGTTCTCGCCTAAGCAAAAGCCAGGACTGTACTTTCTATGCCCCACTTTGAAGTCACACATAGATGAATAACTTGTTTTTGAATGTGGGCAGAAGAGACACATGTCACTCGAAGACAGGGGCCAGGGCTTAATTCAACCATGTTCTCTTTTCCTCTGCCACGTTGAATAGCAATGCCCCAGATGTTGACAGCTTCATGAGCCTGGATTCCAATGGGAGGATGACAGAAGCACAGCCCCAGAGGACCCAGGAAGGAAACTGTGATGGGCTGAATGTTTGTACCCCAGATTCATCTGCTGAAGCCCTAATTCCCAATGTGATGGTTTCTGGAGGTGAGGCCTTTGGGAGGTGATGAAGCTTAGATGAGGTCATGAGGGGGGTGGCCATTATGATGAGATTAGTGCCCTTACAAGAAGAGACACCAGGGAAACTTTCTTCTTTTTTTAAAAAAAAAGTTTTAAACTTTTTATTTTATTTTGGAATATAGCAACGAACAATATTGTGATAGGCCTTCCCTGGTGGTCCAGTGGTTAAAAATCTGCCTGCCAATGTAGGGGTCATGGGTTCAATCCCTGGTCCAGAAAGATTCCACATACCATGGGACAATTAAGCCCATGGAAGCCACAACTACTGAAGTGCGCATGCCCTAGAGCCTGTGCTCTGCAACAAGAGAAGCCACCACGAGGAGCCCGCACACCACAACTGGAGTAGCCTCTGCTGGCCACAGCTAGACAGAAGCCTGCGTGCAGAGCAAAGACTCAGGGCAGCCAGGAATACATTTAAAGAGAAAAATGCTGTGATAGGTTCAGGTGCACAGCCGAGCAACCCAGCCAAACGTGTACACGTATCCATTCTCCCCCAAACTCCCCTCCCATCCAGACTGCCACATGACGTTGAGCAGAGTTCCACCAGAGAACTTGAGAGCTCAAGTGCCACGGGAGACCACAGGGAGAAGGCAGCCGGCTGTGAGCCGGGAAGGGAGCTCTCACCAGACACCACAAATCTGGGACTGCCCAGACTTAGAATTTATTTCTAAACAATAGAAATAAATGTCTATTGTTTAATCCACCCAGCCTATGATATTTTGTGATAGCAATGCATGCATCCTGAGACATGTGGCGTGAATGAGACCTAGGTGATGTTCGTTACTGCAGCATGGCCTCGTCTACCCTGACTGATACAGCGTCCAAAGCCACAGTATTATCCATTGGACTGCACTGCCTCTTCACTACCACTGAAAACTTCTTCATGAACACTAAATATCTCCAGACAAGCTTCTGCTAGTGTTGTGGTTGTGCTGTCGCTAAGTCGTGTCCAGTCTTTTGCCCCATGCACTATATAGCCCACCAGGCTCCTCTGTCCAGGGGATTTCCCAAGCAAGAATACTGGAATAGGTTGCCATTTCTAACACTGCATTTCCCATGTCTCCTACATTGGCAGGTGGATTCTTTACCACTGAGCCACCCAGGAAGCCCTTTGCTAGTGTACTGCAGTCCAAAAGGAAAGAAACTTCAAAAGAACACAAAACTAACAGGAACAGAAAGGAACAGCAAACATTAAGCCAGAAACACTGGCCCTCTGGCATATATCCATAAATTGCAGATGACCTGGTTTCTTCTTAAACCCGAAACAGAGCCTGGGGGAGGCTGGGCTTGTGCTAAGGAGAGCTGGAGGAGATGGAACAGCTCAGAGCCAGGATCCAATGAAGCCTCAGCACCTCTGCTGGGTAAATCCTGCGATGGCAGAGTCCCATACAAAGGCCTTCTTCCCCCTCTCTCCCTCGTACTCAGATCAGTCCCAAAGGCCTTCTTCCTCCCTCTCTCCCTCGTACTCAGATTTCTGCATCCCTCAGACACCTGTTTGCTTGTGAACATGAAAAGGCTAATTTGATTTGGGGCCAAGTCTCAAGGTTGTCTGCTAGTTTTCCAAGAACATTTCCTTTGAAGACCAGCCTCTCTGAACTCCCGCCTTCTCTAACCTCTTCGGAAATGCCACCTTCTATTAGCTCTTTATAATTTCTCAAAGTGGCTTCACTCTGGTTTCCAGGGGGTCCTGACTGTTTCTAAGACTCATCATGTCAGGGAAGTGTGAATTCTTGTTTTTCAAACCAATGACTTCTCCCCATGACACTTTTTGTCTCCACTGTAAATACCAACACCCACAACATACAGAGCATGCTGACCCAGCGGGGCCTGGGTTGTTAGATGACTTGAGAAGCAGAGAAAATTCCTCCCACTCTATAAATACTGACAGAATGTCCACTTCATCCTAGGCACTGTCAGGCACCAGGATACAATGCTGAGTTCATTTTAGATGTGGTTCCTGCCCTAACAGAGTTTACAGTCTAATGGAGGACACGGGAAAAAAAAAAAAATTTTTAACTACCTAAAATTGAGAAAGTGATATTAAGGGAAAAGCATGGTGCTAAGAGAAAGCCTGAAAAAAGGTGAGTGAGGACCGAGGGTACAGTGGAAAGAAACTCAACTGTGAGTTGGAGGCCCTCTGAGAAGCAGTCACCAAAGTGGAATTAGATTGCGACAGGTTTTGAAGCAAAGCACTTGTAAAGAATAGGGCTTCCCAGGTGGTGCTAGTAGCAAAGAATGCCAATGCAGGAGACATAAAAGATGAGGGTTTGATCCCTGGGTCAGGAAGATCCCCTGGAGGAGGGCATGGCAACCTACTCCAGTATTCTTGCCTGGAGAATCCTGTGGACAGAGGAGCCTGGCGGGCTACACTCCATAGGGTCGCAAGGAGTCAGAC
This sequence comes from Bison bison bison, assembly GCF_000754665.1. Lineage (NCBI taxonomy): Eukaryota > Metazoa > Chordata > Mammalia > Artiodactyla > Bovidae > Bison > Bison bison. The sequence goes on along the minus strand of NW_011494865.1, from coordinate 2,270,753 downwards.
ACGACTGAAGGGACTTAGCATGCACACACTTGTGAAGAATACAAGAAAGGAGCTAGAGAAGGGGGAAGAAACTTCAGGCCATAATGCAGGTCTGATGCCACTGAAGAAGGCAAGGAAGAGACACTGGGTAGCAAGTGTCTCAGGCTGCAGCCAAGGCCAGGCTGATTGGGGCAGGGGGTGCAGCAGTTCTTGAGCCCAAGCTTCCTATTGAGGAGTCCTGGGTCTCACAGGAATGGGCTCAATGCATTAGTCCCGTGACTGTGCTTGGGCCTGACTGGGAGTCTCAGTGGGGAAGCAGTGATGAGCGGTGGTACCCGGGATGGTCAGGAAGGCAGGAACCTGGCGGCACACCCCTCCGAGGGTCACTGTCATGACTGCCAGTCTCCAGGTGTGTTTGGGAAGCAGCCCTCTATGATTTCCATGGGCCTTTCTTTCATTTTTTATTATTTAATTGAAGTAGAGCTGCTTTACAATGTTGTGTTAGCTTCTTCTGTATCGCAAATTGAATCAGCCACACGTACACAAGTATCCCCTCTTCCTTGGATTTCCTTCCCAGTTAGGTCACCACAGAGCCTTGAGGAGAGCTCTCTGTGCTGGAGAGTAGGTCCTCAGCAGTTATCTGTTTTATACATGCACGTGTGCCTGTTCCATCGCTCAGTTGTGTCCGACTCTTCGCAACCCCATGGACTGTAGCCTGCCAGGCTCCTCTGTCCATGGGATTTTTCAGGTAAGAACACTGAAGTAGATAGCCGTTCCCTTCTCCAGGGGATTGAACTCCCATCTCCTGCAATGCAGGCAGATTCTTTACCACTGAGCCATCTACCTCAGAGGGCTGTTATAAGGATATTGCAAAACAATCTATATAATACAATTATTACAGGGCCTAGAACATAGGAACCAGTCTCCAAGTGGGCTTATTATACATGTTGTTTGATAAATATTTTAAAAGTTTGAGTAGTTCCATAATATACAACTTCCACATCACTTAGGTGAATGTCAGGAACACTGTTACATGATTTTTTCCATGTCACCAATCAATGTTCATCTACAAATATTTAATAATATTTCATGGAGTCTAATAATCTGGACATATTGTATCTCAAAAAGATTAAGAATATCAGTTAACATGCCAAGAATATTATTTATAAATACCCTATTGCTTAAAATACCTTATGACTTCCCTGGTGGCTCAGATGGTAAAGCATCTGCCTACAATGTGGGAGACCTGGGTTCAATCGCTGGGTCAGGAAGATCCTCTGGAGAAGGAAATGGCAGCCCACTCCAGTACTCTTGACTGGAAAATCCATGGACAGAAGAATCCCAGTAGGCTACAGTCCATGAGGTCGCAAAGAGTCGGACACAACTGAGTGACTAAAAACTTATGGCTTAAAAGGGAACGCATTTGAATCAGTTCTAATGAGGTGGATGAACCTAGAGCCTATTATACAGAGTGAAGTCAGAAAGAGAAAGATAAATATCATATATTAATGCCTATAAATGGAATCTAGAAAGATGGTACTAATGAATTTGTTTGCAAAGCAGCAATGGATAAACAGACATAGAGAACAGACCTATGGACATGGGGAGAAGGGAGATGAGGGTAAGATGTATGGAGAGAGTAACATGGACACTTATATCACCATATGTAAAATAGATAGCCAATGGGAATTTACTGTGTGTCTCAGGGAACTCAAATGGGGGCTCTGTATCAACCTAGAGGGGTGGGATAGTGAGGGAGCTAGGAGGGAGGTTCACGAGGGAGGGGACATATCTATACCTATGGCTGATTCATGTTGATGTTTAACAGAAAACAACAAAATTCTGTAAAGCAATTATCCTTCAATTAAAAAATAAATAACTTAAAAAAAATACCCTATGGCTTAGCAAAAGAGATGGCATAATTATTTAACAGTTGTCTCTCCCATTAGGATGTCAAGTTCAACAAAAAATGATCCACCAACCTGGGAATATATCAGACAAAACTATAATTCAAAAAGATACATGTTCATAGCAGCATTACTCACAATAGCCAAGACATGGAAACAACCTAAATGTCTATGGACAGATAAATAAAGGTGTGGTGTGCATGAGTGCTCAGTCACTCAGCCATTCCGACTCTTTGTGACCTCATGAACCATAGCCCACCAGTTTCCTCTGTCCATGGAATTCTCCAGGCAAGGATACTGGAGTCGGTAGTGGTTTCCTACTCCAGGGGATATTCCTGACCCAAAGATCAAACCCGTGTCTCCTGCATCTCCAGCATTGGCAGGGGGATTCTTTACTACTGGGCCACCTGGGAAGCCAAAGAAGGTGTGATACACATATACAATGGAATACTACTCAGCCATAAAAAAGAAGGAAATGTGCCACAATATGAGTGGACCTGGAGATTATCATACTAAGTGAAGTAAGTCAGAAAGAGAAAGACAAATACCATGTGATGTCACTTATATGTGGAATCCAAAATACGACACAAATGAACCAGAAACAGAATCATGGAAACAGAGGAATGAGAAGTTGGGGTTAGCAGATGTAAGCTTTTATACAGAATGTGAGCTTTTACATAGGATGGGTAAACAGCGAGGTTCTATCATATAGCACAGAGTTCAGGGTTTCCCAAACGTATCCGACCATGAACCCTTTTTCACAGAACATCTATTAACAGAATTGATGTCCTAAGGAACCCATTTCAGGAAATGCTGTTACAGATACATACATCGTAGACTAAAGTGTACAGGCATGTGTGACTAATTGATACACTTCTCCAGCCAACAAATGATTCACTCCCTTTAATGAATCTCAATATTTGGGAGGAAGAGATAAATTTAATGGAAATGTTTACCTATTTGAATGTCTGAAGGCGGCAGTGCCAAAAGTTAGGGATTTTTCAGACATGCCAATAAATTCCTTTCCTTTGAACACACGAGTTTCTTTTCTGTCTCTTACATTTTTTTAATGTATTTTTAACTTATTTTTTTGGCCACACGGAATGCCGGATGTTATTTCCCTGACCGGGATCGAACCTGAGCACCCTTCATTGTAAGCACAGAGTCTTAACCACTGGACCACCAGGCAAGTCCCTGTCTTGCATTTTAAAGAGTCATGACCAATACAATGAGCTACTTCTGGCTTTCTCTAATAATTAGACACTCAATCCCATCAACGTGAAAATGCTAGCAATAAGGCTCTTTTTTATTTTTATTTTATTTTAGACTGCACTGGGTCTTCGTTGCAGAGTCTGGGCTCTTTGTTTCAGTATGCAAGCTTTCTCTGGTTGCCCTGAGGCATGTGGGATCTTAGTTTCCCTGACCAGGGATCAAACCAACGTCCCCTACACTGGAAGGTGGATTCTTTACAGCTGGACCATCAGGAAAGAGCCTCATCAGGCTCTTTAAAACACCATGCTGAATTTAGGAGGGGCGTTGCCAACTGTGAAACATTGAAAACCCCTAAACAAGACAGTATCAAGGATGGCTTCCCTTTCCTCTCTTGTTATCTGTTTTGCCATAGAGATGGGTCATAACTAGAACACACTGTATTATCAGGCTTAGAATATCTTCTTGAAATGTCCATCACTAGGGGAATGATTACGCTAAATAAGATCTCTAGCAGATCTTCCTAACCCAAGGATCAAACCCGCATCTCCTGCATCAACAGGCAACTCTTTACCACTGAGTCACCAGGGAAGCCAAATACAGTAAACGCATACTAGTTAATAAAATGGGAATTTCCTTTGGCGGTGGCGGTGGTGGTGGTGTTTAGTCTCTAAGTCATGTCCAACTCTGAGACCCCATGGACTGTGGCCCGCCAGGCTCCTCTGTCCATAGGATTTCCCAGGCAAGAGTACTGGAGTGCATTGTCATTTCCTTCTCCCAGGGATCTTCCTAGCCCAAGGATTGAACCTGCATCTCCTGCATCAGCAGGCAGATTCTTTACCACTGAGCCACCAGGGAAGACCGAATTTCCTTTCAAATCAGATCAGATCAGTCGCTCAGTCGTGTCCGACTCTTTGCGACCCCACGAATCGCAGCACGCCAGGCCTCCCTGTTCATCACCAACTCCCAGAGTTCACTCAGACTCACGCCCATCGAGTCAGTGATGCCATCCAGCCATCTCATCCTCTGTCGTCCCCTTCTTCTCCTGCCCCCAATCCCTCCCAGCATCAGAGTCTTTTCCAATGAGTCAGTTCTTCCCATGAGGTGGCCAAAGTACTGGAGTTTCAGCTTTAGCATCATTCCTTCCAAAGAAATCCCAGGGCTGATCTCCTTTAGAATGGACTGGTTGGATCTCCTTGCAGTCCAAGGGACTCTCAAGAGTCTTCTCCAACACCACAGTTCAAAAGCATCAATTCTTCGGCGCTCAGCCTTCTTCACAGTCCAACTTGCACATCCATACATGACCACTGGAAAAACCATAGCCTTGACTAGCCAGACCTTTGTTGGCAAAGTAATGTCTCTGCTTTTGAATATGCTATCTAGGTTGGTCATAACCTTCCTTCCAAGGAGTAAGCGTCTTTTAATTTCAAGGCTGCAGTCACCATCTGCAGTGATTTTGGAGCCCCCCAAAATAAAGTCTGACACTGTTTCCACTGTTTCCCCATCTATTTCCCATGAAGTGATGGGACTGGATGCCATGATCTTCGTTTTCTGAATGTTGAGCTTTAAGCCAACTTTTTCACTCTCCACTTTCACTTTCATCAAGAGGCTTTTGAGTTCCTCTTCACTTTCTGCCATAAGGGTGGTGTCATCTGCATATTTGAGGTTATTGATGTTTCTCCCGGCAATCTTGATTCCAGCTTGTGTTTCTTCCAGTCCAGCATTTCTCATGATGTACTCTGCATATAAGTTAAATAAACAGGGTGAGAATACACAGCCTTGATGTACTCCTTTTCCTATTTGGAACCAGTCTGTTGTTTATGTCCAGTTCTAACTGTTGCTTCCTGACCTGCATACAGATTTCTCAAGAGGCAGATCAGGTGGTCTGGTATTCCCAACTCTTTCAGAATTTTCCACAGTTTATTGTGATCCACACAGTCAAAGGCTTTGGCATAGTCAATAAAGCAGAAATAGATGTTTTTCTGGAACTCTCTTGCTTTTTCCATGATCCAGCAGGTGTTGGCAATTTGATCTCTGGTTCCTCTGCCTTTTCTAAAACAAGCTTGAACATCAGGAAGTTCACGGTTCACATGTTGCTGAAGCCTGGCTTGGAGAATTTTGAGCATTACTTTACTAGCATGTGAGATGAGTGCAATTGTGCAGTAGTTTGAGCATTCTTTGGCATTGCCTTTCTTTGGGATTGGAATGAAAACTGACCTTTTCCAGTCCTGTGGCCACGGCTGAGTTTTCCAAATTTGCTGGCATATTGAGGGCAGCACTTTCACAGCATCATCTTTCAGGATTTGGA
>NW_011494865.1:2256027-2265157 GCF_000754665.1 Bison bison bison | reverse complement strand
TTCTAAGGCCCACTTGACTTCACATTCCAGGATGTCTGGCTCTAGGTCAGTGATCACACCATCGTGATTATGTGGGTCATGAAGATCTTTTTTGTACAGTTCTTCTATGTATTCTTGCCATCTCTTCTTAATATCTTCTGCTTCTGTTAGGTCCATACCATTTCTGTCTTTTATCGAGCCCATCTTTGCATGAAATGTTCCTTTGGTATCTCTGATTTCCTTTAATGATCTCCAATTACCCAACAGCTGGACTAATCAATACTCACCAGTCTGTAAGATCAACCATGTGGGGCCCACAGCAAGAGCGGGAGGAGACACTGAACTACCACACAGAGGTGAACGTTGTTCCCATTTGTTGAACTGCATGTTTATTCCGAAAGTCAATTGTCTGGTTTCCAGACCTATTTACATTTGTACTCATTCTTGTGTAAATATCACATAAACCAGTAAAAATGTGAAAAATAAAAAGAGTTAGCGTGTATTTGAAAACTAATTTGAACACTTTGGAAAGACTTGATAATAGCACATCTATTTTTTTTTTAATAAGCATGATCTTTTGTTTGCTTGTTTCCAACTGCCCCAGGTCTTAGTTGCAGCATGAGGGACCTCGCTCCCTGACCAGGGACTGAACTCGGGCCCTCTGCATTGGGAACACAGTCTTAACCACTGGATCACCAAGGAAGTCCCAAAGCACGTCAATTTTTACTTAGGTAAATATTGTCTCTTGGTAGAAATACATTCTTGAGTTTTTCTATTCTTATACATTTTTTATTTCTGTCAGTATTGTGGGATATTTTGTAAGCCCCATGAACTCAAACCTCTCAGGCTGAGTGGAAATAAGTATACCATCCAAACTATCCACAGAAATACCTAAAAGCATTAGACGTGTTTAAAAAGCAACTTGCCAGATATTTTCTTTGACACATTTAACGTCACATTAAACATTAAACACATTTATGTTAATGTTTAATTTAAACATTTAAATTAATGTTTAATTAATGGATCCCTTCATAGAATAAAGAAAATTACAGTGATAATTGTCACTATGTAACAAAAAGTACATCCTACCTGAAAATTACTTTTCAGAAAATTCATTGTGGTGAAATCAACATTGAGATTTATGATGGCAGAGGTTTCCCTATTATGCCAATTTGTTTTTAACTTTTTTATTTTGGTTTTGGTTTTATTTATTTATTTATTTATTTTTGGTTTTGGTTACACTGTGCAGCTTGCAGGATCTTGGTTCCCTGACCAGGGATTGAACCCAGGTCCTTGGCAATGAAAGAACCAAATCCTAGCTACTGGACCACCAGGAAATTCCCTGAACTTTGTTTTGACAAAATTTCATACTTACAGAAATGCTGACATTTACACTTGCTCTGTAATTCTACCTCTCTCTAGAGCATGCTCTCTGTTTGTTGTTGTTGTTCAGTCACTAAGTCGTGCCCGACTCTTTGAGACCCCATGGACTGCAGGACACCAGGCTTTCCTGTCCTTCACTATCTCCAGGAGTTTGCTCAAATTCATGTCCAGTGAGTCAGTGATGCTATCTAACCGTCTCCTCTGTCACCCTCTTCTCCTTTTGCCTTCAATCTTTCCCAGCATGAGGGTCTCTCTTTATATATACATAATTTTGTCATTTTTATGAATGATTTAGGAATCAACTTGCAGACATGATATTTCTTCACCCTTAAATATGTCGGTGTATATTCCCTAGAAACAAAGACATTCTATCATACAGGTACAGTATGATTGTTAAAATCAGGAAATTAATATTGATGATAATGAACATGGATACTATCATCTAAGACCTTATTCAGATTTCACCAATTTCCCATGAATAGCAAAAGAAAACAGCTTTTTTCCCTGGTCTAGAATCCAATCCAGGAACAAAGCAATTCTCCTTGACTCTGGAACCCTTCCTCTGTCTTTGCCTTTCACGGTTCGGGCATTTCTCAAAGAGCGAAGGCCCTTAGGACACCCCTACTGGTCCAGTGGTTAAGACACCACGCTTCCACTGCAGGGGACCCGGGTTCAATCCACGGTGAGGGAACTAATATCCCATATGCAGGGCGATATGCACAAAAAATAGAGAAAACTAATAAAAATAAATTTTAAAAGTTTATTCTTGGAAACTCCTTGGTTAGGATTCCTTCCTCTCACTGCTGAGTGTTAGTCACTCAGTCGTGTCCGACTCCTTGCGACCTCATGGACTGCAACCTGCCAGGCTCCTCTGTCCATGGAATTCTCCAGGCAAGAATACTGGAGTGGGCAGCCACTCCCTTCTCCAGGGAATCTTCCTGACCCAGGGATCGAACTCAAGTCTCCTGCATTGAAGGCTGATTCTTTACCATTTGAGCCACCAGGGAAGCCGCTCACTGCTGAGGGCCTGGGTTCAATCCTTGGTGGGGAACTAAGATCCCACAAGCTGCATGGCCAAAAGATAAATGGAAAAAAAAAAAAAAACAAAGTGCACGGGCCCAGGGATTTCCTGGTGGCTCAGTGGTAAAGAATTCACTTGCCAATGCAAGAGACATGGGTTTGATCCCTGGGTCGGGAAGATCCCACAAGCCTTGGAGCAACTAAGTCCATGCTCCACAACTACTGAGCCTGTGCTCTGCAACAAGAGAAGCCATTGCAATGAGAAGCCCATGCACCATCACTAGGGAGTGGCCCCTGCCTACCACAAACAGAGAAAAGTCCAACCAGCAAGGAAGACCCAGCACAGCCATAAATAAACAAATAAATAATTTTTAAAAGAGCACAGGCCTATTCTTTTTTTAGAATGTCCCTTGATTGGAATTCATTGCATTTTTTCCCCCTGATGCACACGTGGTCAGAACACCACAGATGTGATATTGGTCCCTCTCAGTGCTCTGTGTCAAAGGCACAGGATGTATATTTGACACACTGCTGGTGATGTCCATTTGGATTACTGGTTAAGATGGTCTCAGCCAGGTTTCTCCATTCTAAATTATTACTTTTTAACCTTCCTGATTTATAAATATCGTACTCGGGTTTATTTTGAAACTATGCAAATATCCAGTTTCTCGTCAATCTTTCATCTACTAATTTTAGCATCCATTGAAGATTTTTGCCCAAAACACTCCTCACTGCGGTGGCTGCCAGATGGTGACTTTCTAATTCCATCGTTCCTTGTACATGTGCGAGTTGGCATTGTTCTGTAAGGAAGGGCTTTTCCTTCTTTCCCGGTCATTCATTCATTCATTTGTTAATATCATTATGGACAGATGGTGAATCAGGGGTCCAGGCACCTTCCCTCTGACTCCATCACCTCTAGTATGTGGCCTCCAAAAGCACCACAGAAAGGAAAGAAAGACTATATAGAGGAATCCACAAGGGGCATTAGGGCGAGGTCTGCAAGTGACCTATCACATTGCGATGATACATCATATGTGTCAACTTGACTGGGCCACAGCGTGCACAGATATTGGTCAAATATTATTCTGCCTCTGTCTATAAAGATGTTTCTGAATGAGGTGAGCGTCTGAGTTGGTAGACTAGGGAAAGCAGATGGCCCTCGCCAGTGTGGGTGGGCCTCATCTAATTCACTGAAGACCTGAACAGAACAAAAAGGCTCAAAAATCCACCCTCTGTGCCCAACTGTCTTGGAGCTGGGATATCAGCCTTCAGACATGGACTAGAACCAAACCATTGGCTTTCTGGGTGTCCAGCTGGCTGACTACAAATCTTGGGACTTCTCAGCCTCCGTGATCAATTCCTTATAATAAATCCCTCTATATATACCCTATTGGTTCTGTCCCTCTGGAGAACCCTAATACATACATTTAAATATTTTACTTATCTTTGGTCAATCCCTGGTACATGGCCCCCACCCTAACGGCAGGGGAGTCTTCTTGGGCAGAAAAGAATAGAATAGAATTGGTGAGCTTTGAGCCACTCTTTGCCACTGTATGTTTTTCTTATGGTTCTGATTTTCAATGAAGTATCGTGCATGCTCAGTCGTGTCCAACTCTTTGCAGCCCCATAGACTTTAACCTGCCAGGCTCCTGTCTATGGAATTTCCCACTCGGGGTTCGAACTGGAGTCTCCTGTGTTGGCAGGCGGAACTTTACCATTAACGCCACATGGGAAGCCAAGTATCCAACAGAGAACGCCAATTGTTTCAGTTAACAGGGTTTCTATGATCTATTCAGCCATTAACGTAAGAGGGAAATTATTCACACCAATGGGGAGATACTGTCAAAACACAAGGCTAAGTGGGAAAAAGGAATAATACAGAACAACAGTCTAATAAGATCTCTCACAGAAAAACTACACATAATACCCATGTATCTTTCCTCAGAAATCTACTGGAGAGGGTAATAAATAAACACACCAGGAAAGAGGAAGATACCCAAGCAAGAGGAAACCCAGCTTAAGAGAAAGGAGAAGCAATCCCAGGGTGATGGAAAGAAAGTTCCCAGGGTAACATCTGTACATGGAGCTTAGAGAGAAGATAGTCCCAAATGGACCAGGTCAAAAGGCTCCTGGAGAGTCACTCCAGGATAAGGCTGATGGAAAACCTAATGCATATAGCAGTGGGGACGATTTGGAGAGAGAGCTTGCAGCTTAATTAGTGGTGAGAATATAGAACGTGACACACATGGGGAAACTTAACCATTACTAATGTCAAGAAAGCAAAGAAAAAACAGACCCCTGAACTCCATGGTATTCAACGTGGCTCAGCTGTGAAAGGCACATCCATGTTTATAATAATGCAAATATTGATCTAACCAAGATTTTGGTACCACGATGAGAGGAGCACAGAAGGGGGTTGAGTGATTGCTGGTCATAGCCTAAAACTGAAGTCTAAAGCCTCTTCCACCCTGGGAAGTCAAAAGACAATGCCTGAAGCTGAAAACACCTGAAGTAGACATCTAAGCATATTATTGAGAGTTAGAGAGGGATCAGGAACAAGTTGGAAGTGTTCACTTTAGGGCACCGTGAACAGAGAGCTAGAAACAGGGCTGGCTGGGCCTGCTGTTCTCCTGCAGAACTTGTTTAATGATTGGAGCCTTCAACTAGGAGCATGTATAGCTTAGAATTTTTTTTTAATGTGAATTAGAAGCCATGTACAAACTCGGTTTCTCCACGCATACGTGTTTACAAATGCACAGAAAATATCTGGAAGGAGATGCATGGAAGTGGTAACAACGATGGCTACTGAACTTGGAATGAGGAACCAGGGTCCCAAGTGGAGGGGGGAGGGGAGAGTAAGAGGGTCAAGCGACACTGTCATTTCATCCGCACTATTTTCTTTCTTTCCTTCTTTATTTGGCTGCTCTGGGTCTTGCTTACAGCACGTGTGGTCGTCCAGCTTCGTTTTGGCATACAGGATGTTTAGTTGCAGTATGTGCGCTCTTTTAACTGCGGGATGTGGGATCTAGTTTCCTGACCAGGGCTTGAACCTGGGCCCCCTGCATTGGGAGCATGGGGCCTTACCCACTGGACCACCAGCAAAGTTCCTGTCTGTACTGTTTTCATTGTATACAACATGAAGGTATATGTGTGTAAGCAAAGACCATTTTAGGAGATTTAACTTTTTAACAAAATAAGACAAAGGCCTGTCTAGTCAAAGCTATGGTTTTTCTAGTAGTGATGTATGGATGTGAGAGCTGGACTATAAAGAAAGCTGAGCACCGAAGAATTGATGCTTTTGAACCATGGTGTTGGAGAAGACTTTTGAGAGTCCCTTGGACTGCAAGGAGATCCAACCAGTCAATCCTAAAGGAAATCAGTCCTGAATGTTCATTGGAAGGACTGATGCTGAAGCTGAAACTCCAATCCTTTGGCCACCTAATGTGAAGAACCAACTCACTGGAAAAGTCCCTGATGCTGGGAAAGATTGAAGGCGGGAGAAGGGAACGACAGCGTATGAGATGGTTGAATGGCATCACCGATGCAATGAACATGAGTTTGAGCAGGCTCCAGGAGTTGGTGATGAACAGGGAAGCCTGGCGTACTGCAGTCCATGGGGTTGCAAAGAGTCGGACACGACTGAGCAATTGAACTGAACTGAACTGAATAAAATAAGACAGTGGAGAGAGTTCTCCTTTCCTACTGGGCACAGGCCCAAGTCACGGTTCAATTTTCCATGGCCTGATATGCTCCCAGGAGACAGTAAAATCTCTGGTCTTCTTGTCAAACAGTCTTTACCTCCTCTCAGTGATTCTAGGAAACCAAGGATCCGCAATGACTGAGATGGGTCCAAAAATAGATGCATCACAAGGCAGAAAGGTCATTAAGCACACCACACACACACACACACACACCACACACACACACACGAGGGTGCCCTCCCAGTCTACTATACTTTGCCCAAAAGCCTCTCTGTCTCGCCTATTACCTTTTTAAGATTTTTTTTTTCTTTTGATGTGGACCATTTTATAAAGTCTTTATTGAATTTGGTACAATATTACTTCTGTTTTATGTTTGGATTTGGGGGGCCACGAGGCATGTGGGATCTTAACTCCCGGACCCGAAATCGAAACCTACACCTCCTGCAATGGAAGGTGAAGTCTCTACCGCTGGACCACCAGGGAAGTCTCTCGCCTATTAACTTTTAAGAGAGTTTCTAATTTTAATAAGTAGTAAATAATAATACTAGCAAGCCATGTTCATATTTCTGTTTTCAGTCATTTACTATCTTCCTTGCTGGCACTGTTTTTAAAACTTGCCAAACCAAACAAAGCAGCTTGAGAAGAGCATCTGACCATATTACAGAACTGTTCAATTCTACAGAAAGTCTGACTTTTTGAAAGAAAGCTTTTTTTAAAAAAGAGAGGTTCTCATCAATTTAGCCTTTCAAATCAACAAGAACTTCCAATCTTATTAAAATTGCTAGTGCTTTAGTGAACTCTCTGGGTCGACAGGAAGGTAGTTGCAATATTTAAATTCATTTCACTTATGGGCCTTTTTTAAGCTTCTCTTCACCTGGGCTTGATTCCCCAAATCCAATATGCTATAATAAAATTATGAATATATGAATAATTTGCACACATTAAATTTTGGAATTGCTCTCACATGTGTTACCCTGTATTTTAAACGATTTCTCTTGGGAAATTTCCTGATTAAGAGGTTTTTAGAGATAGAAAGCATCAATTCTGAGCCATGATTAAAATCAGTTCCTTTATTCCCACATTTAAGATTATGTCTATGATACAAATGATATAATTTTAATATAAATATGAGCCTACTTTAAGTTTTTCACTTAATGTGTTTTCATTGTGTCTTTAATGATATGCAAACTCATGCTTTGAAAATAGATGTCTTCTCCAAACTTTAACAGGCCAAAAGGCCAGACAAACTCTGCTTTTTAATCACTTTGTTGGGCAAGCCAATTTTGAATGCATGATTTTTAAAATGCTTTTCTCCATCTTAACAAAGGACTCATTTTATATAGCCTCAGGTCTCTAGCCTCAATCCCACACAAATGCTGACCTAATGGTGAAAGCCAGTATTCACAGGGCCCCTGTGATGTGCTGGGCATTGTGCTCTGTGAGAATCAACTGATTCTCAGCTAATCTTCACATCAAGTTGGTGGGAGGTAGGTGCAATTATTATTCCCATTCCACAGATGAGGAAACTGAGGCTGAGAGTTTATGGCGCATACCCCAGGTCCAACGCAAGAGATGCAGATTCAATCCCTGGGTCAGGAAGATCCGCTGGAGAAGGACATGGCAACCCACTCCAGTATTTTTGCCTGGAAAATTCCATGGACAAAAGAACCTGGTGGGCTACAGTCCATGGGATCACAAAGAGTTGGACACAACTGAACACACACATCCTCATACATACCCACATACCCAACGTCCAACAGCTAATATAGACAGCGGGGAAAGAATAAAGGGTTTACAGTGGGGAAGTGAGAAGATCAGATTTGTGTTAAAAAGAAGAGAAAAAGTTAAACTTCAAGGAGACAAGATGGAAGGCTCTTGGAAAAATTCAGAGGGAGAGGGTTTCTCTGATGGTGCAATAGCTAAGAGACAAGGGGTCAATCCCTCTTCAGGGAGGATCCCACATGCCCTGGAGCCACAACTGCTGAGCCTGAGAGCTGAAACTACTAAAGCCTGAGCTCCCTGGAGCTTGTGCTCCCCAAAAAGGGAAGCAACTGCAGTGAGAAGCCCACTTGCCACAGCTAGAGAAAGCCCAGGCACAGCAAGGAAGATACACCCAGCTCCCAAAAAAAAACTCAGAGGAGATGATGACCTAAAGTGAGAGTGAAGAACACGATACAAGGCAATGAACACAAGACAAGCTACAGTTGACAAGATGTTATGGCTGATTACGTGAGAGATTTGATTCATCTAAAAATACGTGGCGAGTTCTTTCTGTGTTCGACCCACAGCTAGGCACTAGGGATACAAGAGAGAATAAACAAATAAGAGTCTTGTCAATTGGAAGAAAAGCCATAAGCAAGTAAGCAAACAAAATAATTAACCGAGTTTGTTTCCTAGGTAACAACTTTCACAACTGGGTGGCTTGAAACAATAGACATATATTATCTCCTGGTTCCGGAGGCCAGCAGTCTGAAATCAAGGTGTTGGTAGGCTTGGTTCTTCTGGAGGCTCTAGAACCTTCCTCACTCCTTCCAGCTTCTGGACACTGCCAGCAATCCTTGGCATTCCTTGGCTCCAATATTTGCCTCTATCAGATGCCTCAGATGTATTCTCCCAGGTGTCTGTCCATGTGCAAATTTCCCTCTCCTTATAAGAAGGGAAAATTTCTACCATGTTGATGTTCCATAGTTCCCCTGGTGACTCAGAGTCTTGATGAGGTGGGCAGAGAAGACCACAGCCCCAGCATCCCAACTTAGGCAAAGTACTCCACTCTGCATGGATGTACAGGTCTGTCCATTCAGAGTGACAGGAGAACATTCCAAAGCCCCCATGCGGCCCATTGCTGAACTGAGAGGTCCCCCTCTCATCTCTAGCTATAATTCTGACTCCGTATTGGATGTTTCTTTTACTTTACGCTTTGTCTTCCATTGCTTTTGCTGCAATTCAGTCAGTTGAGTTCAGTTGCTCAGTCATGTCCAACTCTTTGCGACCCCATGGACTGCAGCATGCCAGGCCTCCCTGTCCATCACCAACTCCCAGAGTTTACT
>NW_011494865.1:2253829-2255927 GCF_000754665.1 Bison bison bison | reverse complement strand
CCAGAGTTTACTCAAACTCATGTCCATTGAGTCAGTGATGCCATCCAGCCATCTCATCCTCTGTCGTCCGCAAGTTAATCACAAAAGGGATATTGCCCATAAGATTAAATTATACATAATGGCCTATCTCTGAGAACCCTGGCTCCCATGTAATGAATGTTAAGCTAAAATACCTTTGTTGCCTTATAGAAAACCTCCTGACCAGACCCACATGTGAACGACTATAAGGAGGAAGAAATTAAGACATCTCTTCCAGAATCTGACCAGAATCAGGACTTTACCTCCTCCACTTTGTATAAAAGAAGACTGAATTCTAACTCAGGAAAGATGGTTCTTTGGGACACTTGTTCAGTCGTTAAGGCATGTCCAACTCTCTGTGACACTAGTCTACCATCTTTCAGTTTTCTGGCTTTCTGAATAAGCTGCTATTCCTTGCCCCAATAACTCATCTGTCCTGTCCTGTCACGTGGCAAGCAATAGGAACTTGCATTCAGTAACACAGATAGTACCCCAAAGAGGTCAGAAGCCATTACTTACAAGCAAATTTTCCCTCTGGAAGCCTCATCTGGCAATCACTTATACCCAGAAAAGTGTCATTAGCCACTGTTCATGCCACCCCCAACCTGACCTTACTGCCCTTGGTTTCTCCAGGTTGGGCCTCAGAGTGGGATTTGATTGGACAGCCTCTCTGCTAGGACCTCTACCTGCTTTGTTTTAAAAAAATGAATCAAAGGACTTCCCTGGTGGTCCAGTGGTTCAGAATCTGCCTTCCCGTGCAGGGGATGTGGGTTTGATCCCTGGTCGAGGAACTAAAACCCGACATGCCGGGGGAAACCAAGCCCTTGAGCCACAGCTAAGCGCCCCAAAGTGCCACAACTAAGACCTGACACAGCCAAATAAACAAAAATAAAATGAACTTTAAAAATGAATCAAAAGGTTGAGGACCTTAGGGTCAAAATTCCAGCTTAAGGACCTGGATTCAAAACTCCAGAACCAGGATCTGCTCAAGCTATATAACTTTCATTGAGTCCCTTGGTCTCTCAGAGCCTTTTGGGTAAAATCAGAATAATGAAATGCCTGTCTGCAGGGCACTGGAGGCTTTAGTGAGCTAGGTGGGAAGGCCCCAGCACCATGGTGCCGGCACTGGGTCAGGTCATTCGTGCAGAGACAGCCAGGCAGCCAGCAGCTGCTATGGATACTGCTGCACCCCTATTGATTCTCTGCTTCCCAAATTCTGAGAGCTAGCAGCTGTCTTGGCAATAACTGGTGCTGTGTAAATGAGGAAGCGGGCCTGGCTGACAGTGTCCACCCCAACCTCCTCAATGCCCAGTACCCCCGGGGTGAAGCCAACTAAGGAAGGAGACTGGAGGCCTGTCAGAAGCAGGAGGAGTTTTCAGAATATGGCCTGGAGGGTTCTGGGTAGGCTCTGGGCAATGCCCCAAGGCTCCAGGGCTCAGCCATGGAACAGACAGAGCCCTCCACCAGCCAGTGCCCACAAAGTCAAGACTGCATGGGAGAAGTGCCCGTCCACCTGGGTATTTTTCAAGGAAGCCACATCCAAATGCGAAAGGGCAGAGGAAAGATTCCTGCATGACTCATGGACCAATGGCAATTTCCTGCCTGCCTCTGGAATGAATAAAAATAAGTGAAAACGTACGGTTGAAGCAAAGCTTTTGGGTCTGTGGGGATTCTGCAGTGAACCAAAGAGGCTTGGGGCTAGCTGAGTCATCTATGTGGGTGAACATTTTGTCCTGTCCGCAAAACAAGAGCAGAGTTCCAGAGAAGGGGCATGCCAATGGGATTCAATGTTTGCCCCCCAGCAGGCTCCAGGAGGAAGACTGTAAACAGCATCGTGGTAGCTTTCCATTGCCACTACCTAGAAGAACTGGGGTGAGAGATGGTGAATTTTTCATGCAAAGATAGCATCTCTCTATATCCTTTGATCTTTATAGATGAAATGATTTCCTTCAAAATAATACAGAGCAAGTGAAAAAGGGTGGGAGGATAGATTAGACTCACCTCTCTGAGTAGATGGGCCAATGGGACATGGGGCATTCTTTTTTTAACTACTAACTAATTGTTGTTTTTAAATAATAAA
>NW_011494865.1:2248132-2253729 GCF_000754665.1 Bison bison bison | reverse complement strand
CTAAGTCTGAGTGCTTCCAATGCAAGGGGCTTAGGTTCAATCCCTGGTCAGGGAACTAGATCCCACAGGCTACAACTAAAACTAAAGGCTCTGCATACTGCACCTAAGACTCAGTGCAACCAAAAAAAAAAAAAAAGTTAAATAAATAAATACAAGATTTAAAAAATATAATATCCAAGGCCCAATATGTATCAAAAGGCTTTTTATGGTCCATATTCTTTCATCAGGGCTTCCCTGGTAGCCCAGCTGGCTAAGAATCTGCCTGTAATGCAGGAAATCTCGGTTCAATTCCTGGGTCAGGAAGATCCCCTGGCAAAGGGAATAGGCTACCCACACCAGTATTTGTGCCTGGAGAATCCCCATGGACAGAGGAGCCTGGCGGACTACAGTCCATGCAGTCACAAAGAATTGGACATGACTGAGCGACTAAGCACAGCACAGCACTTTCTTTCACCAAGCAGTTCCACTTTTAGGAATTTAGCATAAAGAGATGCACTGCAGATTAGTAGAAAGATCTGTGTCATTTATAACAGCCAACCAAGATGTCTAGCAAAAAGAGACTGCTTAAAATTATTTATGGGATACTAAGCAGCTGTTTTTTTTAAAAAGGATAAGAAAATAAATAATAAACTAAGAAAAAATATCTGTACTTTAAGTTACAAAAGGATAGTTTCTTTGACATGTGAAAAGCTCCTGCAGATCAACAGTTCCAAAAAAAACAAAAAGGAAAAGAATATGAAAAGGTGTGTGTGTGTGTATATTTGCACAGTTAAGTAAAAATCACAATTTGTAACATATCCTATTGGGAATAAAAAGTAGCACAGCTTCTGTGAAGGGAATTGAACAGTATTCATAGATACTATAATACCTGTATCTATAGCAATATAGATTGACCCAGCAACACCAGTTACAGCAATTTATTCAACACACATAAAACAAAGGATGAACAAGCTTTTTCACTACAGCACTGTTTGCGATAAGAAAAGACTGGAAACAACCTCAATGTCTAATAGTAGGAGATTAATCAAATATATTGAATGAAATTAACAGAAGAGGCATAAACAGGGACCATGAGAACATGAACACCTGGCCCATTCACAATCCTAACCTGACCCTGAGATTCCACAGGGAATGAATTTGGGTTGAAGCCAGTCTTTTCTAAACTCCAAGGGGCGGAGCGACTCCAAATAGCATCTTACTTGCTAAGTCCCTTAAGATGTGTCCAACTGTGGGTGACCCTATGAACTGTAGCATACCAGGCCCCTCTGTCCATGGGATTTCTCTAGGCAAGAATATTGGAGTGGGTTGCCATGCCCTTCTCCAGGGGATCTTCACTAGCATCTCCACTAGCACTACCTGGGAAGCCCAAATAGCATCTTGCTGCTGCTGCTGCTAAGTCACATCAGTCGTGTCCGATTCTGTGCAACCCCATAGACGCAGCCCATCAGGCTCCCGTCCCTGGGATTCTCCAGGCAAGAATACTGGAGTGGGTTGCCATTTCCTTCTCCAAAATGGCATCTTGGGGACATGCAAACCCTGAAGTTGATTTTTATATTCTAACCTGGAAAGATGGCCACAAGACACTATTAAGCTGGAGTGGGGGGTGGTGAGTTACAGAATATATATATACATATAGTATATGTATGTACATATACTGCTAAGTCACTTCAGTCGTGTCCGACTCTGTGCGACCCCACAGACGGCAGCCCACCAGGCTCCCCCGTCCCTGAGATTCTCCAGGCAAGAACACTGGAGTGGGTTGCCATTTCCTTCTCCAATGCATGAAAGTGAAAAGTGAAAGTGAAGTCACTCAGTCATGTCCGACTCTTAGCGACCCCATGGACTGCAGCCGACCAGGCTCCTCTGTCCATGGGATTTTCCAGGCAAGAGTACTAGAGTGGGGTGCCATTGCCTTCTCCGATACATATACTATATATAGATACTATATATACATATACTATATGTATATATATATAGTATTAATGCATGATCTCATTTCCATCTAAAATTTAAATATTATGTATCGTGTTAGTATACACATAGGAAAAAACTGGAAGAGTATACACCAAGCCATGAAAGCAGTTAAGTGCCTACCACGTGCTAAGTGCTGAGAACTTACAGACAAATGAGGAATCAGAATGTCAATTCCGTGAAGGAATAGAGACTGGCTGTTTTGTTCTCTGTTTTAGCTCCAGTGTCTGGCACTTAATATGCACGGAATGGAAGGAATCAAGAGAGAGAGGGAGGAAAGATGAAGGGAAGAAAAGAAAGGAGGGAAGAAGGAAGGGAGGGAAGAAGGGAGGAAAGGAAAGAGTCCCCACTCCCCCACTGCCCACAGTTGTTCACAGCCTAGTGTAGACACAGGTGTGAGACGATCAGACAGGGCAGAGCAGAGGACTCTGGGAGAATAGGGCTCTGAGCTGGTAGGGCCTTTGCATAAACTGTCTGTTATCCATATATAGTTCATGCGTGCCTAGTCACTTCAGTCTTTGTGACCCCATAGACTGTAGCCCGCCAGGCTTCTCTGTCCATGGGATTCTCCAGGTAAGAATACTGGGGTGGGTTGCCATGCCTTCGTCCGGGGGATCTTCCCGACACAGGGATCGAACCCACATCTCTTATGTCTCCTGCATTGCAAGCAGATGCTTTACCTGCTGAGCCATCAGGGAAGCCTCATCCATCACCTCCCCCTTTCAACAACAGAGAAATCAGTTGTAAAGTCACAGGCACAGAGCCCCTTTTAGCTTATCCAGCTGCTGGGAGCCTCTTCTTAGGGGCAAGCTTGGTTCCGTAAATGAGAACCAGATTATCCAAACTGCTCTGGGGCCAGGGTGCTGGTAATGAATGCCTCCAAACTGGATTTTAGAGAGCCAGAAACTCTTAGGAAATGAGGCATTTTGTCAGTTGCTCAGAGACTGGCCTCAGACGACTCAAAGGTGACGCCTAATGTCACTATGGGGAACTACACAAGAATCCTAAACAGTGGTTCTGGGAAAAGGGAGCCTCCCTGGATCCTTGTCTTTCATCCTTTTCCAGTTAGCTCTGTGAGGTTCTCAAAGAAGAAGCCATGCGAAACAGGGAGAGCTTGCCAGGGTTGTATGAAAAGATCCTCAGACTCAAAAACCTGCCCAAAGTGAAATGAACACATCCTTGGCCATGGAATGCTATAGTTTTTCTCTGTCCAAATAAGCTGGTGATGATTTCATGAATATGTTCTTCTCTGATTCCTTTCTTTTTTTTTTTTCCAGTAAAATTCACATTGCTAACAAATCAGAACACATAATTCAAAAAGCTGTCAGATTATCTAAAAAGAATGACCGCAAAAAATGTCACAAATAAGACCTTTTATTTGTCACCATGAAAAGTCTGAATTAGAAAAAAAAAATTACTGGAGAGGTGGCTCATATCCAGCAGTTTGTTCAGCTTTACTACCTGTCTCATGCCCGGTAGCTTTTCCAGAACTGCTACCTTCACCGTGTAGCTCCATGAGTTTTTCTAATTCAAATTTGGGCTTCTTCAGCATTTTTACTTTTCTAACAGATACATCATGGAGTGGAAAGGCTGGCAAGAATTTTCTATGTTTTTTCCAATGCTGTCTGGAATCAATGTATTTTTTAAATTATTTATTTATGCATGGTAGTTTTGGCTGTGCTGGGTCTTCATTGCCACGCTCAGGCTTTCTCTAGTTGTGGCGAGCGGGGGCTACTCTTCATTGCAGCATGTGGAGTTTCTCATTGTGGAGGCTTCTCGTGGCGGAGCACAGGCTCCAGGTGCACGGGCTTCAGAAGTTGCATCACATGGGCTCAGTAGTTGCGGCTTATGGGACTCCAGAGTGCAGGCTCAGTAGTTGTGGGACATGAGCTTAATTGCCCTGTGGCATGTGGGATCTTCCCTGACCAGGGATTGAACAGGTGCCCCTGCATTAGCAGGCAGATTCTTAGCCAGTGCACCAAAAGGAAGCCCTGGAATCAATTTGTTGACCACCTTTTTCAAGTCATTTATCTGCACCTCTCGGGCCATGATTTCCATCAACCTCTTGCAGGTCTGGTGGACCTTTTGGTGCTGGGCATAGGAGCCTTCCAAATCTGATTGTTGCATTTTTTAGTAAAACCCACACAGAACAGATGAAGCAAACAACCATGGATAATCTTGACATCAACATGAACTTCAATCATGGTCTGCCATTTTTTTAACCATGGAGCATATTTTGTCAATGATGAGATCCAGGCCATGGAAATTAGGCAGTTTTGTGCTGAACATCCTCAGTAATGAGTTTGAATTTTCTCAGTGCAACTTCATCATCCTACAGACCAACAAGGGTCACTTCAAAAACACAACCCTTGAGGCCATCAGATACGATTTTGGTTCCTTGAGGTCTCATAACAAATGTCCCAATATTTCTTACACTGAACGCAGCTGGTGCTTTCACATCATACCAATCTTTCTTAAAAAATGGGTCGACTGCTTTCATCTGGGCTCCCTTTTTACCACCTTTCATGAGGCTCTTGTTCTTGTCGACTGCCATGGTGCTGCTCAGAGAGCCAAAAGACTGATTCTTTTCTGACAGTATTTGCTTAATGACAATTGCACTTGAATAGCAGGAACCTTGGAGAAGGAAATGGCAACCCACTCCAGTGTTCTTGCCTGGAGAATCCCAGGGACGGGGGAGCCTGGTGGGCTGCCGTCTATGGGGTCGCGCAGAGTCGGACATGACTGAAGCAACTTAGCAGCAGCAGCAGGAACCTAAAACCTTTCTGGAGACTAACATTTGAGGAGGGCCCTTCAGTTAGTTACTGTGTTAGATGTCACACAGTCCTGCTCCAATCAAGGCCACTATGGTGGAGGCATTTCCCTCCATAAACCGGAGCAACCTCTCTCATATTAAAGGTGGAAAATCAGAAGCCACCATATAAATATATATATATGGGTTTCCCTGGTAGCTCAGATGGTAAAGAATCCACTGGCAATTTGGGAGACCTGGGTTCAATCCCTGGGTTGGAAAGGTCCCCTGGAGGAGGAAATGGCAACCCACTCCAATATTCTTGCCTGGAGAATCTCCATGGACAGAGGAGCCTGGCGGGCTACAGTCCAGGGGGTCACAAAGAGTCTGACATGACTGAGCGACTAAGCACGGCATTGCACTGCAGTCATTCAGATCCAGGTAGGAATCTGCTCAGTCTTTTACCAGCTGTGTAGCCAGGGACACATTCCCTCATCTCCCTGAGCTTCAGTTTCCTTGCTTGTAAAATGGAGATGATTAAACCTATTTTGGAGAAGGAAATGGCAACCCACTCCAGTGTTCTTGCCTGGAGAATCCAAGGGACGGGGGAGCCTGGTGGGCTGCTGTCTATGGGGTCACACAGAGTCGGACATGACTGAAGTGACAGCAGCAGCAGCAAACCTATTTTGCAAGATTGCTGTGTAGATGAAATGAGATGTCATATATTTGGTAAGTGTTAATGTTATTTCCATTATGGGTATTAATAATATTTCAGTTCAGTTTAGTTCAGTCATTCAGTCGTGTCCGACTCTTTGCGACCCCGTGAATCGCAGCACGCCAGGCCTCCCTGTCCATCACAAACTCCCGGAGTTCACTC
>NW_011494865.1:2240644-2248032 GCF_000754665.1 Bison bison bison | reverse complement strand
CATCGAGTCAGTGATGCCATCCAGCCATCTCATCCTCTGTCGTCCCCTTCTCCTCCTGCCCCCAATCCCTCCCAGCATCAGAGTCTTTTCCAATGAGTCAACTCTTCCCATGAGGTGGCCAAAGTACTGGAGTTTCAGCTTTAGCATCATTCCTTCCAAAGAACACCCAGGGCTGATCTCCTTTAGAATGGACTGGTTGGATCTCCTTGCAGTCCAAGGGACTCTCAAGAGTCTTCTCCAACACCACACTTCAAAAGCATCAATTCTTCGGCGCTCAGCTTTCTTCACAGTCCAACTCTCGCATCCATACATGACCACTGGAAAAACCATAGCCTAGCCTTTGATATGTGCTGCCTTTTTAATCCTTACAACAACCTTAAGAAGTCGCTAATATTTCTATCCCAATAGGACAGGAAAAACTGAGGTCTGGAGAGAATGGTCAAGGTCATGTACTAATACGTGGCCAAAGTGAGATTCAAATGGAGGCCACCAACAGCAGAGCTCCCACAATGAATCACTATTCTATAGTGGCTGCTGCATGTAATCATTTAGGAGACCCTTCAAGATTGAATATACTCATTACAAAATGGGCAAAGGATCTGAACAGATATTTCTCCAAGGAAGATGTACGAACAGCCAATAAGCACAAGAAAAGATGCCCAACATCATTAACCATCAAGGAACTGCAAATCAAAACCACAATAAGGGCTTCCCTGGGGGCTCAATGGTAAAGAATCCACCTGCCCATGCAGGAGACATGGGTTCGATCCCTGCTCCAGCAAGATCCCACCTGATGTGGAGCAACTAAGCCCGTGGGCCATAATGACTGAAGCCCAGGTGTCCGAGAGGCTGAGCTCTGCAACAAGAGAAGCCACCACAATGAGAAGCCTGTGCACCGCAACTAGAGAAAAGCTCCTGCTCACTGCAACTAGGGAAAAAAAGTCTGCATGCAGCAACGAAGACCCAACAAGGCCAAATGAATAAGCACATAATAAATTTTTTTTTAATTTGACATATAAGTAAGTTTTAAGACCTTCGTATTTGGCACATAGCTCACACATATCAAGTAATCCTTACTGAGACACACATCACAATTTTTATTCTAGGAAAGCAGAGTTCATGGACCAGGTCCCAGGACAGATGCCAATTGAAAAACTAAGAACTCACCAATGAACGGTGACTTAAGCACCTCCCAAACACCCTACCTCTGATGCTGTCACATTTAGGGTTAGGATTTCAACATGTGAATTTGGGGAAAACACAGACATGCAGACCACAGGAATCTACAAAAGTAGAAAGTAAAGACATCTGCTGATCTAGTGAAGAGATTCCACCTTGCCTTTCCCAAAGCTCCCACTTCCTGTGAGGAGAAGGTAGGAATGCTGTGTCACACACTTCCAGGAGACAACACTCCCATCGTCTTTCCTGGGAAGGTGGCCCCCAGAATCTGAGCAGGCATAGCCTATGAGGTTGTAAGCTGCAGGTCTGAGCAGAGGAGATACCCAGTGAAACAAAGGATCCTTACATTCATCTTCATATTCTCAAAACATCACCTTCACCTCTCAGGGCAGCATTGATCACTACCTGGGTCTTCACAAACTGATAAATGGTTCGTTCCCCAACAGTATTGTAAGCATTGAAGGCAGGGAAGATAACTTATTTTTCTTGGAATCTTGGAATATTTATAACCACATAAACAATTACAAATCAAAACTTCAGACACATGGAGTGGTAGGCTGCATAAGAGCCCTCCAAAGAAAAGTGATACCTTACATGACAAGAGGCACTTGGCAAAATGAGTCTGCAGATTGAGTTAAGCATCTTGTGATGGAGAGATCATCATAGACTCTCCAGATGGGCTCAGTGCAGTCATAAGGGTCCTTATAAGAGAGAGACAAGAGGGTAAGAAGCAGAGAAGGAGGGATCCCAACAGGAACAGAGGTTGGAATGATGGGGGATCATGGGCCAAGGAATGCAAGTGACCTTTAGAAAGAAAGGGCAACCCTAGAAAAGGCAAGGCAATAGATTGTTCTCTAGAACCTCCAGAAGGAAGGCAGCCTTGCTGACCCAATTCGGACTTTCCATCTCCAGAGCTATACGAGAATAAATGTGATTGTTTTAAGCCATTTAATATGTGGTAATTTGTTACAGCAGGATAGGAAATACACTTGGCGCCATCTTTCTCCTCTTTTTCTCTCATCATCTTGGTGAACACTGAGTTCATTGATGTAGTCCTTATTAAAATGAATACATGGAAGGTACTATTAGTACCTTCCATTACTGGACTTCCCAGGTGGCTCAGTGGTAAAGAATCTGCCTGCAATGCAGGAAACACGGGTTCAATCCCTGGGTGCGGAAGATCCCCTTGAGGAAGAAATGGCAACCCACTCCAGTATTCTTTCCAGGATAATCCCATGAACTGAGGAGCCTGGTAGGCTATAGTCCATGGGGTTGCAAACAGTCAGATACAGCTAAGCATAATTGTCCCAACAGTGGCAAGCTATTATTACCTCTATTTTACAGGTAAAGAAACTCAGGCTCAGGGAGATTATATAATGGAAGGTTTTTTTTGTTTTGTTTTTTGGTTTCCAACAGTAGAAAGAGACTCTGGCTAGCAAAAATGCAGAATAACCCCAAGCTGCATGAATCATAGAGGAAGTACCCTCTGGGCAACATGGCAGCTACAGAATATGTGTCTTCACTGGTGACACTTTGACCTTCAGTACACCTTCTTTATGAACTTCTAGTCTTTTCATTCATGAAATATCTGTTGAGATCCTAACTATATGCCAGGCCCTGGGCTAAGCACTGGGGATATAATGCCGAACCAAAAACCAGGCCCGGTTCTTGCCCTCATGATGCTGTGATGCTTATAACCAAGCGAGAAAACACATTAATCAGATCATCACCCTGAAAGATGATATACTGCAACTTACTAAATGCTGTGAATGCAAAATTCTGGGAGTGCAAAGGACAGGGCGCAACAGGTGAACTGCTGTGTGAGGAATGAGTTGTTGTTGTTGTCAAGAGTAGGAATGGAATGGCCACTCACTTCTCAGTGGTGTCCTAGATGATAACAAAACTTTAAAAAATGTTTATTCCTGTTTCTCTGTATTTAGTACCATATTTGTATTTAGAGAAATACATTCTCTGTCTCTGTATTTAGAGAAAGATGCAGCAACACCACGTGGAACTTCTTACAGATGTTAACATTTTTCTGTTATTTCCTTATTGTGTTTATTGTGATAAACTGTATATAACATAAAATGTACCATTTTAACCATTTTTAAGTGAACCATGCTGTGGCATTAATTATATTCAGCATGTCCTACAACCATAATCACTTTCTTTTTCCAAAATTGTTCACCACCTCTAACAGAAACTCTATATTCATTTAATAATACCTTCTCAACCCCCCTTCCCTCCAGTCCCTGGTAACCTCTGTTCTACTTTCTGTCTCGATGAATTTGCCTCTTCTAAGCACCTCATATAAGTCAAGTCATATGAAACGTGTCTTTTTGTTGGCATTGTTTTCAAGGTGCATCCATACTGTGGCATGTATCAGAACTTTATTCCTTTCTATGGCTGAATAATATTCCATTGTATGGAGGTATCACTCTAAGCCTGCAACCATTCAAACACAGTGCCAAGCCTTCCAGTGACTTTCTTCTCTGGACACATCCCTGTTTGTTTCTCTTATAGCTTCCCCATCTGTAAAATGGGAACATTTCTGGAAGAGGTCCCCCTTCCTACAACAGTTTTGATCCATGATTAGTTGAACCCACAGATGTGGATAAACTGCAGATATAAAGGGCCTACTGTACTCCATCCAGCAGCTGAAATGCACCTAGGAAAAATGTTCAGAGACCCACAGTCCTCCAGTCCAGGCTGAAGCAGGGCTGCCAATCCTCCTGCCTCCCCAGGGCAGGCAGGCAGGAGAAATGACAAAAGCAGGCTGAACATTAGAAAAACAACAGATGCCTGAGGATAAGTGGGAGGCAGTGGGGAGGGGTGGGGACTATGGAGAAGTGGGAAGAACCCGGTACTTATCAGCTCCCATCACTGCCATGTGGGAATATGGGCCCAACGCTGCCAGACTTTCCGTTAGAAGATGCTGGAAATCTGGATATTTATGTGAATTTGCTTGATTTAATTTAATTTTTTTTTTTTTTGGCTGCACACCCCACAGCATGTGGGACCTTAATTTCCCAACCAGGGATCAAACTCACACCCTGCATAGGAAGTCCTGTCTTAACCCCTGGACTGCTGGGGAAATCCCAGAATTTGCCTGATTTTAAATGCTAGCAATTAATTTTGAATATTAAACACAATACAGCCAAATAAAACATGTCTGGTGGCTGCATATAAATTGAGGGTGCCCAGGTCCAAGAGATCATTACTGTGAAAAGACACAAGACCAGTGCCTCTCCCTTGTCAGGAACAAGAGCCATTGGTAGAGGGTGAAATTCTGTCTAAATTGCTGTGTGGTCTTGAGGGTCCTGAGGTCCATCACTTCTCCAGGATGAACTTCAGGATCCTTAATCTATGAATTGCCAGGGTAGACCAGATGTCCTCTAAGATCTCTTCCATTTCCAATATTCTAATATTGGACCTTCTTTAAGAGTTTTCCCCAAAGAGAACAGAAGGGACCTCTGTTTCTTTTTCTTTGTTTGTTTCTTATTTTAACTGTAGTAAAATACATATAGCACGGGCTTCCCAGGTGGCATGGTGGCAAATAATCTGCCCACCAATGCAGGAGAAGTGGGTTTGTTCCCTGGGTTGGGAAGAGCCCCTGGAGAAGAAAATGACAACCCACTCTAGTATTCTTGTCCAGGATATCCCATGGGCAGAGGAGCCTGGAGGGCTACAGTCTATGAGGCTGCAAAAGATTCAGACACGACTGAGCAACTGAATGAATGATGAATAAACACATATCATCTACCATTAGTGGGACGTCATGCATTTCTAACATTGTGCTGCAACTATCACCATATCTAGTTTTAGAACATTTCTTCACCCAAAAGAAGATCTGTCTTCCATGTGCCTGAGTTTCAAGGAAAAGGAGGCTTTGATCCTTAAATGTATTGCCTTCAGAAAAAAAATCAAAATCCCTTGTTAGGTGGGGTGCTAGAGAGAGGAGAAAGAGAAGGAAAATGGAGCAAGTCAGTGTATGAGGTGGTAGCTTGGGTCTCAGGGGCACAGCCAGGCAGCCAATGGATGCAAAGAGCAAGGCCAGCTCCACTCTTCTGAGGTCTCAGAGGAGCCCTCACCACAGCTGAGCACAGACAGAGGGCCCTTGCTGCCTTGAGCCCAGCTGTTATTTTGCATTCAAGTACAAAGCATTTCATCAAGCAGAAAAGCCCTCCCTGAGTTGACAACTCCCTTTCCTCCCACAGACACACTACCAGGATTCAAGGGAAGTGCATCCATGAGTCCCAGGGGACCCTCACCTGAACCTCTAGAGAGGCTGGAGGTTTGAGAGCCCTACACATGGTAATGACAGCAGCCTCCAAGTCCTTCCCTCATTAGCAGGAAAGAAGTGAGAGCAGCTGGCCCTCCAGCCTCCCTTTCTATCCCCAGGGTGTTGGGGTAGCCAGTCTCAGGGTGAACTGACACATGGGGGACACAGAACAAGGCTGTCCGTGAGGCTCATGTGCCCAGGTGAAAGACTGAGCTCTTCTGAAATGATCTTATTGGTGTCTGTATGCTCTTCCTTTAATGAAACGACGCTGAAAGTAGATGGGAGTTGTAAATTGTTGTTTGGTTTTCTTTTCTTTTTCTAATATTTTTTATTTGGGCTTCCCTGATGGCTCAGATGGTAAAGAATCTGCCTGCAATGTGGGAGACCCTGCTTCAATCCATGTGTTGGGATCTTCTCCACTCTATTTACTTATTTGGCTGCACTGGGTCTAAGTTGTGCCATGTGGATCTAGTTCTCTGACCTGGGATCGAACCCTAGCCCTCTGCATTGGGGACTGCAGAGTCTTGGCCACTGGAACACCAGGGAAGTTCCTGGTTTTCTTTTGTTTTAATTTGGCATAAGGAAAAGTTGGCCTTGTCCTTCACCCAAATTGTTGGAAAATTCACAGAATTTTGTGAAAGTCTAAATTCTGGTGAGACCCTGACCTACTTGTGACTAAGAGTAGCCCCCGAGCAGGCAAGGTTACGTAGACAAGAACACCATGCTGCTGCCTTTAATTGTTCTGATAAGGGAGCATGTCAACCCTTCAAAAAGTAAAGAGAACAATATAACAACCCTTGTATACCATCACGTGGCTTCAAAAATTATCAACTATAGGCCAACGTGTCTTTAGTGTGACCCCCACTCACTTCCTCCCAGATTATTTTGAAGCAATCTGTAGACATCATACCATTTTGACTGCAAATATTTCAGTACGTATATCTAACAGGTAAGGACTCTTTCTGAGAAAGTTTAGCCGCAATACAGTATTATACCAATAATTTTAAAAATTGAAGTATATTTGATTTACAATATTGTGTTAGTTTCAGGTGTATGGCAAAATGATTCAGTTACACATATAAAATTTTCCCAATTCTTCTCTAATACAGATTATTGAAAGATGTTGAATATAGTTTGTTGTGCTCTATAGTAAATCCTTGTTATGGACGTGAGAATTGGACTATAAAGAAAGCCGAGTACTGAAGAATTGATGCTTTTAAACTGTGGTGTTGGAGAAGACTCTTGAGAGTCCCTTGGACTGCAAGGAAATCCAACCGGTCCATCCTAAAGGAGATCAGCCCTGGGTGTCATTGGAAGGACTGATGTTGAAACTGAAACTCCAATACTTTGGCCAAATGATGCGAAGAGCTGACTCATTTGAAAAGACCCTGATGCTGGGAGAGATTGAGGGCAGGAGGAGAAGGGGAAGACAGAGGATGAGATGGTTGGATGGCATCACCAACTCTATGGACATGGGTTTGGGTGGACTCCGGGAGTTAGTGATGGACAGGGAGGCCTGGCATGCTGCGGTTCATAGGGTTGCAAAGAGTCGGATACGACTGAGCAACTGAACTGAACTGAACATATTTCTTAATATCATCAAATATCTTGTTAGACATTCCACGACACACACTCTCGCTCTTAATTTCTTCAAATCAGGATCCAAATAAGATCTGGGTGGGACCTCCCTGGTGGCCCAGTGGCTAAGATTCATTGCTTCCCATACATGGGACCTGAGTTTGATCCCTGGTCAGGGAACCAAGATCCCACATGTAGCAATTAAGACCCAGTGCAGCCAAATAAATAAATATTTAGAAAAAAAAAAAAAGATATAGGGACTTCTCTGGTGGGCCAGTAGCTAAGACTCCATACTCGCAATGCAGTGGGCTTAGGTTCAATCCCTGGCCAGGGAACTATATCCTACATT
>NW_011494865.1:2229344-2240544 GCF_000754665.1 Bison bison bison | reverse complement strand
CTAAAAGCCACAACTGAGAGTTCACACGCCGCAATGAAGATTAAAGATACCACAAGACTCAACTAAGACCCAGTGCAGCCAAGTAAATAAATAAAATAGTTAAAAAAAAAAGATCTGAATAAGGCAATCAGTTGATATGCTTCTTAAGTGTCTTTCAACCTACAGATCCTCCCTCCATCCCTGTTTTTTCCCCTTCCAATTTATTCATTGAAGAATTTAGGTCATCTGTCATTTGTCCTAGAATGCCTGTGTGCAATCATTTCACATCATCCATGGCCTCTGTATTTCCTATTAACTGATTATATCTACAGATTTCTTTATATTTAGGTTCAGATTTTGTGCCAAAAAAAAAAAATTTCAGAAGTGGTGTTGGGTGTGTGTTCATCAGAGGCACACAATGATTGACTTTCTGTGGCATTAGTAGCCATGGATGCCAAGATTGATCAATTCATTAGAAGCGCTTCAATATTGTATTTGGTGAGGTCATCGGGTGACCAGCGTCTCTGTTTGCTTGTGAGTTCCCCAGTGTTGGTACCTTGAGTCCTGCATCCCAGGAAACCACTCCATCCCAGGGAAACCAAGTCGGTTGGTCACCCTAGGTGAGGTTCCATGTTCTCAAGAAGTGATTCTTCCCATAACCTCTCCTTCCCTTTGCCATACCAGGCAGAGAACTCAGACCAAACGTGGTAACAGACCAGAGAATGCAGGGGTAGGGTCACCATACTAAGCAGTCAGTCTTGGGTGTGGCTGACACCTTAGTGGCTGCGCACTCAGCTTTCACTTCTACCTTCCTTGCCTCACTCCGATTGGTTTAGGTGGTGCTCTCTCCCCACAGTCCACGTGCTTCAGGTGAGCTAACCACAGTCCCAGCTCCAGGTATGGGCTTTCTCTTTCCAGAATCAGGGCCCATCAGTGCATCCCATTCCCTAAGTCACAGCGTGGGCCAATGAATCGAAGAAGTGGTTTGTTAGGGGCTTTTGGGAAAACATTCTCTCTCTTATTTTCTTCTCTCTCTCTCTTTTTTCTAACATACTATGAACCATTTCAGGTACACGACTGAATGATTTCTAGTAAATTTACTTAACTGTACAACTATCACCACCATAGTTTTAGAACATTTTCATCACCTCAGTAAGGGCCCTTATACTCATTTATAGACAACTCTAGTCCCACTCCAAGCCCCAGGCAAACACTAATCTGCTTTCTGTCTCTGTGAATTTGCCTCTCCTGAACGTTTCACACAGATACAATCATACAATGCATGGTCTTTTGTGGCTGACTTCTTTTACTTAGCATGTTTTCAAGGTTCACCTGCACCGTAGTAGATATCAGTACTTCACTCCTTTTTATCACCAAATAATATTTCATCATAAGGATATACCACATTTTGTTTATTCGTTCATCAGTTGATGGACATCTGACTTGTTTTGACTTTCTGGCTATTATGAGTAATGCTGCTGTGAACATTCTTGTACAGGTCTTTATGGGGACATATGTTTTCTTTTCTCTCACTTATAAAATACTTTGGCAATTGATGGATCAGATGGTAAATTTAAGTTTACATTTTTAATAAACTGCCAAACACTGTTTTGTGAAGTGACTACCCCATGTTATATTCCTACCACAAACGTTCGGTGGTGGTGGCGGTGGTAGTTTAGTCACTAAGTTGTGTCTGACTCTTAGAGCCCCTAAACATATAAGGGTTCCTATTTCCCCAAATCCTCACCATTTGTTATTCTTTTTTATTATAGCTACCCTGACAGAAATGAAGTGGTATCACATTATGGGTTTTTAGGGGGGTAGTTTCCTGGGGGTGTTTTTGGTCTCACCACATGGCATTCAGGATCTTAGTTCCCCAACCCAGGGTTAAACCTACGCCACCAGCAGTGGAAGCTTGGAGTCTTAACTGCTAGACTGCCAGGGAAGTACCTCATTGTGGTTTTAATTTGCATTTCTGTAATAATGATTATTGTTTGGCATCTTTTCATGAAATATTTCCTTGCTCTTAAGAGCAAGGCATGAAGAAACAGGAATCTTGTTTCTTCTAAACAGCTGTGAGGTCCAGGACCTTCCCATTATTCTAGGACAAAGTGACTCAGAAGAACAGCTTCAGAACACTGATGAAACAGTACTCCAAGTCCATCCAACCTCCAGACTTCTTCCATCACATGAGCCAAGAAATCCTTTCCATTGTTTAAGCCAGCTTGATTTGGATTTTCTGTAACTTGCAGTTTATTGAATAGAGTAGAGAAGGACACATTCCCTTATCTGAGGCAAACACGGGGTATTTGGAGGGAACTTTGCATACTTGCTGAGGTGAAGACTAAGAATTCAATTCAAAGAACACAAAGGACTTGAAACAAGGAAGCAACTGCCTCCAGAAGAGACATCAAGGAATAAGAACAAAGGAAGGTACAGAGGGACTTCCCTGGTGGTCCAGTGGCTAAGACTTCATGCTCCCAATGCAGGGGGCCTGGGTTCAATCCCCAGTCAGAGAACTACATCCCACATGCCACAACTAAGAGTTCAAATGCTGCAACTAGTAAGATCCTGCATGCCGCAACAAAGATAGATCCCACATGCTATAAACAAGTAATTTTTAAATGTATTCCTAAGTAAAAAAATTTTAAAGGAAAGTATAGAGAATAGTGGGGGCTTCACTGGTGGCTCAGAGGTTAAAGCGTCTGCCTGGAATTCAGGATACCCGGGTTCAATCCCTGGGTCGAGAAGATCCCCTGGAGAAGGAAATGGCAACCCACTCCAGTACTCTTGCCTGGAGAATCCCATGGAGGGAGGAGCCTGGTAGGCTACAGTCCATGGGGTCACAAAAGAGTCGGACACGACTGAGCGACTTCACTTTCACTTTCTACAGAGAATAGTGGGGAGAAAAGAACACTCAACTGAACCACAATCAAAATATTATTTTAGCTCAAACTAAGAAGAGTGTAAAGTTTCTTCATGAGAAAGTACAAGAAATTAATATCAGAATGAATCCCATCGTATAGAACATTTAATCCATTGTGTGCCTTTCTATTTAAGTTATTAAAGTTGTAGAGTTTTCATTCCAGAGTATAGGTTCAGTCATTCTCTATTTATCCTTTTCTCATCTTAATAAAGACCCAATAGCCCAAATGTTAGCTAGACATTGGATAATTAATACCCAAAGTTGGATAGATTCAAAAAATTGATAAAATTATATGTCTTTAATAGCAAAATAAGAATCCCTTCTAGGGAGAGAGAACAGTCTTATTGGTTGTTGGTGTTATTCAGTTGCTCCATTGTGTCTGACTCTTTGCGACCCCATGGACTGTAGCATGCCAAGCTTCTCTGTCCTTCACCAACTACTGGAGTTTGCTCAAATTCTGCCATCTAACCATCCCATCCTCTGTCGTCCCCTTCTCCTGCCTTCAATCTTTCCCAGCATCAGGGTCTTTTCCAATGAGTCAGCTCTTTGCATCAGGTTGCCAAAGTACCGGAGCTTCAGCTTCAGCATCAGTCCTTCCAATGAATATTCAGGACTGATTTCTTTCAGGATTGACTAGTTTGATCTCCTTCCTGTCCAAGGGACACTCAAGAGTCTTTTCCAACACCAAGGTTCAAAAGTATCAGTTCATCAGCACTCAGACTTTTTTATCGTACAACTCCCACATCCACACATGACTACTGGAAAAACCATAGCTTTGACTATATGGACCTTTGTAGGCAAAGTAATGTCTCTGTTTTTTAATATGCTGTCTAAGTCTGCCATTGCTTTTCTTCCAAGAAGCAAGTGTCTTAATTTCATGGCTACAGTCATCATCCATTATGATTTTGGAGGCCAAGAAGATAAAGTGTCACTGTTTCCATTGTTTCCCCATCAATTTGCCACGAAGTGATGGGACAAGATGCCATGATCTTCATCTTTTGAATGTTGAGTTTCAAGCCGGTTTTTTCACTCTCCTCTTTCACCTTCATCAAGAGGCTCTTTAATTCCTCTTCACTTAATTCCTTTTATTGGTAAATGTGACTAAATAAGTGCATGGGTAAGAAAGTGAGTCTCCACTTCTTTCTCAGGCTTTGGGGTACTAAGGCTTTGGAAGAAGGGGAAGCTACTTTAAAAAAGAAAAAGAGAAGATGCTGGGGGTGAATCTTAGAGGGAGAGGATGGGGGGCAGAGACAGGAAGAGGAGAGGAGATAAACCGTCAGTAAGGTGGTAGAAAGCCATGCACTATACGGAAGGACCACTCTCCATTATTTCCCCTAAAATCTCTGCTTTATTGGCTGGTGTGGGGACTGAAGAAGTTGAGTTCACATCAGGTGTGACCTGGTGTGGAAAAGAGACGGCACAGAGACAAACCAGAACCCCAAGGGGCAGGGAACACCAGGAAAAGGTAAACTTCCTGGAAAGAAACAGAAAATAAGAGGAGGACTTTGGGTTTCCACATTCCCTGGGGTGTAAGATGGTAGGTGTTTCTAAGACAATTTCATATGTCATCTATCCCTCTTGTAGTAGGCAGGCCCCCAGCTGGTCTATGAGTTACCACGTGTGCGTGTGTGTATACTAAATCACTTCATTCATGTCTGACTTTTGTGACTCTATGGATTGTAGCCTGCCAGGCTCCTCTGTCCATGGAAATCTTGAGGCAAGAATGCTGGAGTGGGTCATCATGCACTCCTCCAGGGGATGTTCCCAACCCAGGAATCAAACCCATGGCTCCTGCATCTGCTGCGTTGGCAGGCGTGTTCTTTACCACTAGGGCCACCTGGGAAGCCCCTACACACACATACCTAGACTAGATGAACTCTTATTCAGCCATTACAATGGCTTGGGAGATAGATGAATTCCTAGGAACAGGCATGTAAAAGGAATAGAAAGCTAAAATAAACTGATGAGTGTTAAAATGAAAAAATCACCAAAGGCTTCCATCTTCCCAAAATTTCATGTCCAGATGATTTTATAAGTAGATACTTTCAAGAAACTATCTGAGACAGAGAAAGAGAGAAAGCTGCCCAGATAACATGAGACTGGCATAATCTTCTCTTTTTTTGGCTGTGACGGGTCTTTGTTGCTGTGCGTGAGCTTTGCCTAGCTGCGGTGAGTGAGGGCTGCTCTCTAGTTGTGGTATGCCACCTCCTTATTGCAGAGGCTGCTCTCGTTGCAGAGCATGGGCTCTAGGCCTGCAGGCTTCAGCAGTTGCTGCATGTGGGTTCCGCAGTTGTGGCACATGGGCTTAGTTACCTCATGGTATGTGGGATCTTCCCAGACCAGGGATTGAACCTGTGTCCCCTACAATGGGAGGTGGATTCTTAACCACTGGACCACCAGGGAAGCTCAAGACTAGTATAATCTTGATTCTAAAACCAGAGAAGATCAATATAAGAAAATTATAGGCCCATTTTATTTATGAATGTAGACCCAAAACCCTACGTAGTATTGAAACATTCTTGCATCCCAGGGATAAATTTCACTTGGTCATAGCATATGATCCTTTTAATGCACTGTTGAATTCAGTTTGCTAATGTTCTATGGAGGATTTTTACAGCAATATTCATCAGGGATATTGGTCTGTACTTTTCTTTTCTGGTAGTTTTTTTGGTTTGGGTCTCAGGGTGATGCTAGCTTCACAAAATGTGTTTGGAGGTATTGTCTCTTCTTCTTCTTCTTTTTTTTTTGAAGAATTTAAAAAGGATCAATAGTAATTCTTCTTTGAATGTTTGGTAGTGTTCACTCCTGCAGTCTGGGTTTTTCTTTGTTGTGAAGTTTTTAATTGAATTCCTGAATCAATCTTCCTATTGGTCTGTTAAGGCTTTCTACTTCTTGATTCAGAAAATGTGGTATATATCTAAATAATGGACTATTATTCAGCCTTTATAAAGGAGAAAATTCTGCTATTTGCAATGACATGTATAAACCTGAAGGACATTATGCTAAAGGAAGTAAGGCAGAGGCAGAAAGGCAAATATTACACTATCTCACTTGTGGAATCTAAATTAGTCAAACTCAGGCTTCCCTGATGGTCCAGTGGTTAAGAATCTGCCTGCCAATGCAAGGGACACAGGTTCAACCCCTGGTCTGGGAAGATCCCACATGCCATGGGACAACTAAGCCTGTGCACCACAACTCCTGAAACCCGTGTGCAGCAACTACAGAAGCCTGTGTACCTACAGCCCGTGCAGGGCAACAAAGGGTAGACCCCACTTACCGCAAAGCCTGCATGCAGCAATGAAGAGCACAGTCAAAAATAAGTAAATAAATAAAAAGATAAACATTTAAAAAATAAAACTCAAACTCATAGAAGCAAAGAGTAGAATGGTGATTGACAAGGGCTATAGGGAAGGAGAAATAAGGAGATGTTGGTCAAGAGGTACGAAGTTTCAGTAATGCAAAGTGAATAAGTTCTGGAGATCTAATGTACAACATTTACTATGAATAATGGTACTATACTGCACACTTGAAATTTGCTAACAGGATGTATCTTAAGTGTCCTCACCACATTAAAAAAAAGTCCGGAGAAGAAGATGGTAAATATGTGCAGTGAGTCATACAAATTAGTTTGATTGCAGTGATTATTTTATGATGTGAGTGTTTACCAAACTATCGAGTTGTATACCTTAAGTATACAAATTTCTACTAGTCAATTACATGCAATAAAGCTGGAAAAAGGAAAGAAAATTCTACACAGAAAATTAGCCAAGAAAATCCAACAGTGTATTCAGAAAATAGTATATCTTAAGTAGGGTATATTTCCAGAACGCAAGGATGGCTCAACATAAGAAAACCTATCATTGTAATTTATCACACTGGTAGTCTGAAAAGAATAAATCATATGATTATCACAATTCATGTAGAGAAAGCATTTAATGTAATTCATCCAAGAATGTTACACATAGTGGGGCAAAATTAACAGAGAAGTGTTCCTTCTAGAATTATATCGTGAGGCATTTTCATTCAACAAACACTTACTGAGTGACTACTTGGTATCAAGTACCATCTACACATACTTTTTACGTGGTACCCTCTAGTTTTCATTACAGCCTCGTGCAGTGGATTCGATGATGATCCCATTTTATAGTTGCATACTGTTAAGTATGGGATTCCCAGGTGGCTTAGTGGTAAAGAATATGCTTGAAAATGCAGGAGACACAGGAGATGTGGGTTCAATCCCTAGGTTGAGAAGATCCCCTAGAAGAGGGAATGGCAACCCATTACAGTATTCTTACCTGAAAAATTTCATGGACAGAGGACCCTGGTGGGCTACAGTCCATGGGATCACAGAGAGTCAGACACGACTGAGTACAAGCCAGCTGTAAAGTATAGTTCCCCACAGTGAGCCATGTGGCCCTGAAACTATTATCTTCCTCTCTGAAAAACAGGACCATCAATTCTGCCTTGGGTCATAGGCACAAAGCGTCTGCTGATCTATGTTAGAGGCCTCAGGAGGGCATCATTTCCATTCGGTTTGCCAAGACACATGGATCAGCAGAAGCCAGGCCTGGACATCAGCAAAGAGGAAGACTGACAGACTTTGGCCGCCACCAGTGTCCTCTCCCGTGAGAATCTGGTTCCAGGCGGAACCCCAACTTTATTATTTATAGCTCTCCTTTCTCCCAGCTGGAGAGGGAGCTCTGTTTATGTACTTAGCTGATGGATGACTCAGCCAGAGACTGAAAAGCTGACGGAGCCCTAGTGAACTGTCAGGAAGAACTGAAACTGGTGACCTCAGCTGCTCTGGAAGCCAGTAAAGGCCCTGTCTCCAGACACTGGAGAGAGACCACAGCGAACTCTGGGTCCCACTCTTAGAGATGCCTATGCCTGGGAGGTTCACTTTTTTCAGAGGAACTCCATACATCCTCCTCATTCTCATTGAAAGACCACTACTGTTTTCCTGGCTTTCAGGTTACATCTATCCATTGCAGAAACCTGGGTTCAAGTGCCAACTCTGACAGTTACAGTTGTATGACCTCCGGCAAATTACTGTTCTTTCTAAGCTTCAGTTTGATGCTGTTGTTGTTGTTGTTCAGTCGCTAAGTCATGTCTGACTCTGTAAGTCCATGGACAGGGACTGCAGAACTCCTGCCAGGCTCCTCATCCTCCACCATCACCTGGAGTTTGCTCAGATTCATGTCCATTGAGTCAATGATACTATCCAATCATCTTATCCTCTGCCACCCCCTTCTTCTTCTGCCTTCAATCTTTACCATCATCAGGGTCTTTTCTAATGAGTCAGCTCTTCACATCAGGTAGCAAAGTATTGGAGCTTCAGCTTCAGCAACAGTCCTTCCAATAGATATTCAGGGTTGATTTCCTTTAGGATCGACTGGTTTGATCTCCTTGCTGTCCAAGGGGCTCTCAAGAGTCTTCTCCAGCACCACAATTTGAAAGCATCATTTATTCCACACTCAGACTTCTTTATGGTCCAGCTCTCACATCTGTGCATGACTACTGGAAAAACCATATCTTTGACTATGCAGACCTGTATCAGCAAAGCGATAGATGACTCTGCTTTTTAATACTCTGTATAGGTTTGTCATAGCTTTCTTTCCAAGGAGGAAGCATCTTTGAATTTCATGGCTACAGTCACCATCCACAGTTTACAGTTTACTCATCCATAAAATGGCATCAGTAAAAGTAGCTACCTAATAGTGTTATCGTGAGGCATCAATATGGTGGCACATGCAAATAGCTTAGCACAGTACCTCAAACACCATGTGTCCATTACATGTTAATTACATGTTGGCAGTTATTGTTATTACTATTACTATTGTTGTTGTTATTACTATTGTTGTCCCATCTACAGATAAAGGAGGAGGACAGCTGGTGGCAATAGCTTTCACAGAATCATTTAATCTCTTAAAGTCTTTGATAAAGACTTCGTCATGTAGCCCGATCTCTCAGCTGATGTTTGACCCCACTAGGTTGTCTATAACACCATTCTCATCCATCAGGTGGCCCATTCTATCTATGGACTGTTGGAAAGTTCTACGTTGCTGCCAAGGACATATGGAGTTGCTTCCTGTGCTGAATGGTTTCCACGTACTCATCCAGACCCACCCTCTATGCCTCTACCCTGCTTTCTGCCCCAGGAGGCTGAGCAGTGTGGACCGCATCAACGGCAGTTAATCCCTGCCCTCTAGCTCATAGTTGGGTTCAGCCAATTGAAGACATTTGCAGACGAATAGGACACAGGAGGAAAGAGGCTGAGGTATTAATATCCTCAGCACCGTCCTTGCCAAGATACGGCGTGTTGGTTGTATTTCTCTACTACAGGCCACAACTCTTGCCAGGCAGCCCTGTCCCACATCTACAGCTCCTTTCTCTGGATTCTGGTAACTGGGTCCTTTATTTTTTTCATTCCTATTCACTAACTCGAACCTTCTCCATGATGCCTTTTTGGACTCCCTCCTCTCCTCCAATGCCATCCTGCGAACTGATAGCATCAAATGAATTTTGTTATTAATGTTCAAAAACTAAGAAGTTTCATATTTTAAAAATCTAGATTTCTAATCTCTGTTAAAAATGTGGTCATTTTGGTCATCATGGGCCAGCACTGTCCTGTGGAAAAAACAGGGTATAAAGGGAAGGGTCTGCACCCACCACCTGGGTCCCTTACCCCTCAACCTGTTTGGCCTCAGTTTCTTCTTGAACTCTGTTCCAGCCACACTGTCCTCTTGGCTTTTGTTCAGACACACCTAGGACCTTCCCACCGAAGGACAGAGGTCCTGTCCTGTCCTCACTCTGCTCTTGAAGCCCTCCTTTTCTGGTCTATGTTGTCAACCCAAAAGAACAGCGTGTGCCCCGCTCATGACGGGTTGAATTGTGTCGCCCTAGAATAAGGTACTTTGAAGCCCTAACCCTCAGCATCTGTGATGGGACCTTACCTGGAACTGGGATCTTTACTGATGTAATCAGGTCACATAAGGTAACCAAGTTAACATAAGGTCATTGGGGTGCCCCCAATCCAGGACTGCT
Organism: Bison bison bison; assembly: GCF_000754665.1. Taxonomy (NCBI): domain Eukaryota; kingdom Metazoa; phylum Chordata; class Mammalia; order Artiodactyla; family Bovidae; genus Bison; species Bison bison. The sequence goes on along the minus strand of NW_011494865.1, from coordinate 2,230,595 downwards.
GTCCTTATAAGAAGAGAGAGGACTTCCGTGGTGGTCTGGTGGTGACAAACCTGCCTGCCAATGCAGGGTTTGATTCTTGGCCCAGGAAGATTCCACATACTGAGGGGCAACTAAGTCTGTACCACAACTACTGAGTCCATGCTCTAGAGAGCCCTTGCTCCCCAACAAGAGAAGCCACTGCAGTGAGAAGACCAGGCACTGCAACTAGAGTGTAGCCCCTACTCACCACAACTAGAGAAAGCCCATGCACGCAGCAATGAAGACCCAGTGCAGCCAAAAAAGTAAATTAATCAAAAAAAATTTTAAAAGAGGGAAATTTGGACAGTCACACATGGAGCAAGCCATGTGAAGACAGAGGCAGAGACTGAAGTGATGTTTCTACAAGCCAAGTAAGGCCAAGAGTTGCCAGCTATCACCAGGAGCTAGCAAAGGCAAGGAAGGAGTCTTCCTTAGAAATATTGATAGCATGCAAGGCCCTGTGGGGCTCCTGGGCACAAGGCCTCTCTGTGTCCCCCATTTCTTTGATTATAGGAAGCAACCTTCATTCAACCTCTATAGCCTTCCCTGAGTCCCAATGGGCAGTTTTAAGCAGTTGTTAATTAGGGAACGGAGGGGATGAGAGACCAGTGAGAAACAAAGGAAGCCTCAGGGCAAGGCCTTGTATCCCCATCAAAGGATGCACAAGACAATATCTTTGCAGATACTGGAACCCCCTCCAGGTGGAGAAGTTAACTATGGTATGCTGCCCACAAGCATAGAGGCCTCAGACCAGTTGGACCTGAAGTTTGATGATGCTGACTCCTACTTACCTCACCACTGATCCATTAGAAGAATGTTCACGAGCTGATCACACCCTCTTTGAACAATTACTACAGAACGTCTATCTTTTCCAAGTGGGGACTCATGGTTTTGAGGCCATTAGCCCACTGTGGCCCCCTTTGCCTGGCAAAGTAATAAAGCTATCCTTTTCTATTTTACCCAAAACTCTGGCTCTGAGATTCAATTTGGTGTACAGATAAGCTGAGCATTCAGCATCAGAATGGCAGTTTCTGAACCAGGTGTCAGTAACCTGACACTTGAACCATCCGTGTCAAGTAAGTGGAATAAACTAGCACATATACAACCAGCTTCAGAAAGCGCATCGCAGGTACTTTCAAAGAAGAAGGAAGTCACCTAAAACACGGAGGGAGAGAGGGGAAATGGTGATGGTGCTCCCCAAAACACCTTTGACTAAATCCCTGGACAACAGTC
>NW_011494865.1:2218519-2229244 GCF_000754665.1 Bison bison bison | reverse complement strand
GGACAACAGTCAATAGGGTTTATTGAGCACCTACTCTGTGAATGCACCAGAGTTTAAACTCCGTGCCAATGGCTCAACTATTCTGCTTAACCCACATAAAGACTATGAGTTGATAAGGCACATCTCTCACAGGAATTAAGAGCCCTGATTATGTTCAAAACAAGTTCAAATGTCTCTCTGGCCCAGGGAAAGTGAAAGTCACTCAGTCGTGTCCAACTCTTTGTGACCCCATAGACTATACACTCCGTGGAATTCTCCAGGCCAGAATACTAGATTGGGTAGCCTTTCCCTTCTCCAGGGGATCTTCCCAACCCAGGGATCAAATCCAGGTCTCCCGTGTTGCAGGCAGATTCTTTACCAGCTGAGCCACAAAGGAAGCCCAAGAATACTAGAGTGGATAGCCTATCCCTTCTCCAGCAGATCTTCCCAACCCAGGGAAGCTAGCACCCAAAATACCATTAGCAGACCTGAAACAACATTTTATCACCAGAAGTACAGCTCTTGTTACACCATTTTCTTCTCAAATGTTCTACTAACAATTTCTGCAAGAAGATCTGGAAGGCATTATAACAATGATGCTAATAATGGTATCTAGTCCCATCACTTCATGGCAAATACATGGGGGAAAAAATTGGAAATAGCGTCAAACTTCATATTCTTGGCTTCAAAATCACAGTGACTGCAGACATGAAATTAAAAGATGCTTGCTCCTTGGAAGAAAAGCTATAACAAACCTAGAGAGCATATTAAAAAGCAGAGATATCATTTTGCTGACAAAGGTCTGTATAGTCAAAGCTATGATTTTTCCAGTAGTCATGTACAGATGTGAGAGTTGGACCATAAAGAAAGCTGAGTGCCAAAGAATTGATGTCTTCAAATTTTGGTGCTGGAGAACACTCTTGAGAGTCCCTTGGAATGCAAGGAGATCAAACCAGTCAATCCTAAAGGAAATCAGTCCTGAATATTCACTGGAAGGACTGATGCTGAAGCTGAAGATCCAATACTTTGGCCACCGGATGTGAAGAGCAGACTCACTGGAAAAACGCTGATGCAGGGAAAAATTGAGGGCAGGAGAAGGGGGTGACAGAGGATGAGATGGCATCACCGACTCAATGGACATGAGTTTGAGTAAACTCCAGGAGACAGTGAAGGACAGGGGAGCCTGAGGTGCTGAAGTGCATGGGGTCGCAAAGAGTCTGATATGACTTAGCCACTGAACAACAATAATAATACCTAATATTTACAAAGGGAATAGTTTTACATTTCTGTTGCATGCTAGACATTTTTATCATTTAAAGGGAGGCTATGATTATGATTATTATGGTGCCTGTTTATAGATGAACCTGATACACACAGAGATTTGATTACTTATCCAGGCTGGTACATAGTAGAACCAAATTTCTCTGAGTCTAGGGCTTTAGACCATTATTTCTTTTTTTTTTTTTTCCGGCCCTAGATCATTATTTCTTTTCTATCTTAAGGTTTAATTTTAAATGTTTTGTGTGTGTTTTAAAACATATATATCAGTGCCATAGAACATGTTACATAATAAATAAATAAATAAATATTAGGCACATACTGAAGTTTGGGCTCAACCTCAGTATTTAACCAGAATCTGTTTGTTTCTAAGGTTTTATTTGTTTATTTATTCTTGGTTGCCTGGGATCTTCGTGGCTGTGCACAGTCACTTCCTCTAGTTGCGGTACACGGGCTTCTCACTATGATGGCTTCTCTCGTAGAGCACAGGCTCTAGGGCATGCAGGCTCAGTCCTTGAGGTGCATGGGCTTATTTGCCCTGAAGCACATGGAATCTTCCAGGACCAGAGACTGAACCGGAATCCCCTGCATTGGTAGGCAGATTCTTAACTACTGGACCACCAGGGAAGTCCTCAACCAGAATCTTAATTGACTGTAGCCCCCTATTTTTTATGCTGTCTTCTTAGAAATGGGCCACCCATTCATGATAGGTCATGCAAGAGAAGAGCATGAATGTCATGTAGACATAAAACAAGTGAGAGCTGGTTCACTCTGACGAAGACAAAGCCATTTTCATTTGAATATCATTGCGCAGATCTGCGCAAGTCTTTCGTGTCCTTCCTACATCTAACACTGAAGAGCTATGGACAAGTGAAAACAAAAACCAAATGCATCTTCAGAAACAAATATTCAATAACAAGGGTGCAAATATTTATCCAAGAAGTATCAGAAAATATCAGGCAAGTTATCATTCTCTGATTTTATGTTTAATTAGAAAGTGAATTATGGAAACTCTCAGTTTATTATACACTAACAAACATTGCAAATGAACACTATTTGTCTGGTTTGCTAATTGGAAATCAGCCAGTCTTTCTACCAAGCAATTACAAACAGACTCTAATCGCTTGGCTGGAAGTGAGACGCAAGCTTGCTGAGTCGAATGCTGCTGCTGTTATTAGCTTCGTGACATTAATAGTGTTTAGTAAGAGCCGTGAAGATTAGCACCCACCAGCCTGGCTAATCTGACAAAGGCAATTGAAACCCCAAAGAAACAGGATGTAATTATAACTTATGAGGGATAAAGGCTTAAAATGTGTTTCTGAACACTAACTACTGCAGTGTCTGTCTCTTACAATGTGGGAGGGATGAAGGCAGTGCTTGCTCCAAGAGGCGTTAGGGAATGTGGGTTGAAAAGATCTGAAAGTATGTACATTCTTTGATCCAGAAGTCCACATCCAGGAATTTATTTTATAGAATTATAACTTTTAAAAAACCTTTCAAAAATTTGGTTACAAGAATGTTCATCATCACATTGCTTAAAACCGTGAGAAATTGGTTTAGAGCATCTACCCTGAATATTCATTGGAAGGACTGATGCTGAAGCTGAAGCTCCAATACTTTGGCCACCTGATGCAGAGAGCCGACTCATTGGAAAAGACCCTGATGCTGGGAAAGATTGAAGGCAGGAGGAGAAGAGGGCAGTAGAGGATGAAATGGTTGGATGGCATCACCAACTCAATGGATATAAACCTGAACAAACTCAGAGAGACAAAAGGACAGGGGAGCCTGGTGTGCTGCAGTTCTTGGGGTTGCAAAGAGTCAGACACAACTTAGTGAATGAACAACAACAAACAAGAGAGCATCCACACGATAGAGTACTATGTAGCTATGAAAAGAGATGCTACAGAACTGGATACCCTGATGCATAAAGAAGAGACATTTTCCAAAGAACATATGCAAATGGCAAAAAAAAAAAAAAAAAACACTTTAAAAATGTTGAACATCACTAATCATTAGAGAAATGCAAATCAAAACTGCAATGAGATACCACTCCAAACCCATTAGGATGGCTACTATAAAAAAAAAAACAAAAAACAGAAAACAAAAAATGTTGATGAGGATATGGAGTGGAGGAACTGAAATTCTTATGCAGTATTGGTGGGAATATAACATGGTGCAGCCACTGTGGAAAACAGTATGGTGACTCCTCAAAAATATTAACTTAGAAGTATTCTATGATTCTTTGGTGGCTCAGTGGTAAAGAATCTGCCTGCAATGCAGGAGATGTGGGTTCCATTTTTGGGTTGGGAAGATCCTCTGAAGGAGGAAATGGCAACCCACTCCAATATTCTTGCCAGGAAAAATTGCAGGGACAAAGGAGCCTGGCAGGCTACAGTCTGTGGGGCCAAAAAGAGTCAGACATGACTGAACACAACAACAACTAAATGATTCAGCAATTACACTTCTGGGTATATACACAAAAGAATTGAAAGCAGGGACTTGAACAGATATCTGTACACCAATGTTAATAGCAAAAGCCAAATGTTCACTCACAATAGACAAAGGTGGAAACAACCCAAAGGCCCACTGATGGATAAATGGATAAGCCAAACATGGAAACACACAAAGTGGAATATTGTTCAGCCTTAAAAAGGAAGGACATGCTGACACTTGCTACAGCATGGATGAATCTAGAGGACATTCTGCTAAGTGAAATAAGCCGAACACAAAAAAGATAATTATTTTATAAGTCCCATGTTCATTTTCCTGTATAGTAGAGATCTGCTTATCAAACCAGCACAGGATTCCAGTCATCTCAGCAGTGACAGTTTTCTAGGTACGTAAGTGAACTGACATTTTTCTTTCTATACTAGGTTCTCAATATTTTCATATTTATGAATCAGTTTTTGAGTCTGATAACCTCTGAATGATTTGAAAAAAATACACAAAGCCAACTCACTAGACCCTGGACCATCAGGACCATATGAAGGCATAGCTACCCTCCGAGGCTGACGGGGCACCCCTGGAATTCAACAAAAGGTGTGATATGAAAAAGGCAAACAGGTCTCAGCACAAGTGCCACGGCACCTTGCTTATCCATAAATAATATTGAGATGAAATGTTGCAAGTAAATCCAACTAAGTAATTTAAAATGCATATAGAGAGGGGACTTCCCTGGTGGTTCAGTGGTTAAGACTCTGTGCTTCCAATGCAGGGGGCATGGGTTCGACCCCTGGTCAGGGAAGTTCCACGTGCCATGAGGTCAAAAAATAGATAAATAAAACCTTTATTAACTTTTTAAAAATGGTTTGAAACATTATAATGGAACTTAGAAATGCCTTGGATCTCCTTATCTCAGGCATGGTCACCATAAAACGATTAAGGGTGAGGGATACAAGACAGAGAGAAATAGAAGACAAACACACCTTTCTTCCCTCCCCAAAGCCTTTCCAGTAACTTCCCTCAACCATCCAAGCCATCTGCAAGTTCTGAGATGTCACAATGTCACCCTTGACTTAAACTCCCAGCTATCTCATATGAATTACAGCCAGCGCATTTTATCCTCTGATATCACCACTCCCATCAGGCTCTGTAACTTAAGACTCCAGGAGGACTCCTATAGCCTTTCCAGCTTCTCTTGATGCCCCACCCCTCTCAAATTGTAAACATTTTTGAAGCAGCAGTGCCTTAGCACAAAGTGTTGAACATGTTTTAAATTCTATAAAATGATACACTGTATCTCCACAGAACTGTCAGGGTGAAGAAAAGGAGTACTGCAACAGTTACAAAATATCATATGCAGCATTTATTCAGACAAATAGAGATCTAGCTAGGTGTCATTTTAAAGCTCAGCTATTTATGCTTTTGGCAGATAGTTGAAAGCAGAATGCATTTATAGCTCAGAAATGTAAAAAAACATAACCCAACAGTACATCGCCAATGGTCAGTGTATCAGGGTTAGCTCTGGGATTCTGGGTCGGTTATTTCACTTGTTTGAGGGGATAACCCATCCCCACAGAGAGGTTGTGGGGATTAAACATGTGAGCACCACACCAAGTAAGGCATCTGACTCATAAACACAGCCCACTCAATGGACGCTGTATAGTCAAAGCTATGATTTTCCCAGTAGTCACGTATGGATATGAGAATTGGACCATAAAGAAGGCTGAGCACCGAAGAATTGATGCCTTCGAATTGTAGTGCTAGAGAAGATTCTTGAGAGTCCCCTGAACAGCAAAGAGATCAAACCAGTCAGTCCCACAGGAAATCAACCCTGCATATTCATTGAAAGGACTGATGCTGAAGCTGAAGCTCCAACATTTTGGCCACCTGATGGGAAGAAAAGATGCTGATGCTGGGAAAGATAGAGGGCAAGAGGAGAAGGGGCGCCAGAGGATGAGATGGTTGGATGGCATCATCCATTCAATGGACATGTGTTTGAGCAAACTCTGGGAGATAGTGAAGGACAGGAAAGGCTGGAATGCTGCACTCCACGGGGTCACAAAGAGTCAGACACGACTGAGTGACTGAACAACAACAACAGTGGATGCTATTTTTATGACGATTGATCCGCCTACCTTTGGACCACATTCTTGGTAAACACTCAGAAGTCTGTCCCCACAGGGTCCATCCCTGGCCACGTAAGCAACACACAAAAGGCTATTTCTGGATGAGTCCCACACTGGCATGCCTGGATGCTCTTTGCCTTCATCTCTTCCATGGTCATCCATCAGTGGACTCTTTCAGCTCCTGAACCCCTCTCCTGAGTGCAAATAGACTGACCTTTTCATTCGTTTCTTCATTAATGGGACACATTGAATGCCTGCTAGGCACAGGGGAGACAGCCCTGCTGTGGAAGCTGAGGTTGCAGCTCTCAGAGCACCTCCACCGCTGAGGCTCATAGATGAGCAGTAATCAACAAGAAGACACAGACACGGGACAATTTCAGGCAGTCTGTGTCCCTATCTCCTCCTGAGGAGGACTCTTGCTTATAATGTGACAGCAGAACCAAGACAGATGGTCTTTCTCCAACTCAGCAGGGAAAGTGTATGTCAGATGATGGATTTTTTTTTCCACTCTATACATGTCTGAGAATGACCAAGAAAACATTTTGAGTATTGATTTGGGGGTTACAAATAAATTCTAGCAAGTAGACAGATTCACAAACATCAAACCTGCAAGTAATGAGGATTGAGTAGTAAATCAGTGTGATGTGATAGAGAGTGAGGAGGAGGGGGATTTCAATTTTAAGAGAGCAATCTCTCTGAGGAGAAGGTAACCTCTCAGCTGAAACTTGAATGATGAGAAGCAGCCAGTCATGTGAGGTTCAGGGGACACAGCATACCAGGCAGAAGGAGCGGCAAGAGTGCAGGACGTGAGGAAGACACAAGCTTGGTGAGTCGGGGAATCTGAAAGGAGCAGTTGAAGTGTACAGAGAAGCCCGTGATGGAGAGAGGCAGGAGACGCAGTTGGAGAAGTGAGGTTGAGGGTGGGTTGGTCCCAAAGTCCACATAGATCCTGGGCCATCACCTTTATAAAACTTAGCAGCTGCTGCTTATTATTGAACCATACACTTCCCTTCCCCAAAGCCTCTTGTAACTGAATTATGCATGTCATGCTGAGTTTATGTTGAGGATCATTTCCTATGGTGAACTCCTATCTATCTGTCAGAACTCAGCTAAGGGGTCACCTCCTCAGAAAAGCCTTCTGGGTATTCTCCTAATGAAGGTACATATTCCCTACTCTGCCTTCCCCTTAAATCGTGTGGACAACATGTTCATTAAAACAAAAGTAACTATGCTGCTGCTAAGTCGCGTCAGTCGTGTCCGACTCTGTGCAACCCCATAGACGGCAGCCCACCAGGCTCCCCCGTCCCTGGGATTCTCCAGGCAAGAACACTGGAGTGGGTTGCCATTTCCTTCTCCAATGCAGGAAAGTGAAAAGTGAAAGTGAAGTCGCTCAGTCGCGTCCGACTCTTTGCAACCCCATGGACTGCAGCTCACCAGGCTCCTCCGTCCATGGGATTTTCCAGGCAAGAGTACTGGAGTGGGGTGCCATTGCCTTCTCTGAAAAGTAACTATATGAGGTAATAAATGTTAAATTGTTTGTGGTGATCATTTCACAATGTATATCAAATCATCATATTATTACTTTAAATATATTCCAGTTTTATTTGTCAATTATACTTCAATAAAGATGAAAAAAAAAATCCCATAAGCAGCTAGAAAATCACCTTGCATGGATTTCCGCTGCTGCTGCTCAGTCACTTCAGCCGTGTCCTTCAGTTTGCCACTCCATGGACTGTAGTCTGCCAAGCTCCTCTGTCCTTGCGATTCTCTAGGCAAGAATACTGGAATGGGTTACCATGCCCTCCTCTAGGGGAACTTCCCCACTCAGGGATCGAACCTATGTCTCTTGTGCCTCCTGCATTGCAGGTAGATCCTCTATTGGCTGTGCCACCAGGGAAGCCATGCAGAGATTTCTATTGTTGCACAAATTAGATGTTTAAAAATTACAAAGTGTTTCAAACACAAAAAGTTACAGAGAAATAACTTCTAAGACACCTGCCTACCCATCATTTAGAGTTAAATAAAAACATTTTGCAATATTTGTGTCAGATATTTTTTTGAAACAACTAACTAGTTATGCTACTGCTACTGCTAAGTCACTTCGGTTGTGTCCGACTCTGTGTGACCCCATAGACGGAAGCCCACCAGGCTCCCCCATCCCTGGGATTCTCCAGGCAAGAACACTGGAGTGGGTTGCCATTTCCTTCTCCAATGCGTGAAAAGGAAAAGTGAAAGGGAAGTCGCTCAGTCGTGTCCGACTCTTAGCGACCCCAATATGGCTAAAACCATGCCCTCACTCCATTTCTTTCCCTCCCTCTTCAAGAATAAAGAATAAGGAAAGAACAAGGTGGACTCAAGCTCAGAAAAGCAATCAGCAGTTCTTGGTGCATCTTTTGCTAGTTCTCAGAATCCTGATGCCATCTAGAGGAAGAAACCCCATTACAAAAGGTGTCAGAGAACCAGATGACTGCTGATGGAGGAATCAGTGAGGCAAGAATAATGACAGTGACTGAGGGTAGGGACCATCTTTGAAGAACTGAGGGTAGAGACGGTCTTTGATGTTTCTCATGTTCGGAAAGCTACATATTAAGCTTATGTTGAATTATACACTGATAAATGTCTAATCCACCTTTTTGAGCATGCTTGTCATGACCTCAACAAAGTGGAAATAATGAAAGCCAATCACATTTAGGAATGTTAGACATTAGGAAGGGAAGGGGGCTTCTTCAGTGGCTCAGTGGTAAAAAGTTCTCCAGCAATGCAAGAGGCATTGGAGATGCAGGTTTGATCCTTGGGTGGGGAAGATCCTCTGGAGGAGGAAATGGCAACCCACTTCAGTATTCTTGCCTGGAGAATCCCATGGACAGAGGAGTCTGCCAGGCTATGGTCCATAGGATCTCAAAAAGTTGGACACGACTGAAGCAACTTAGCCCACATGCACACAGGAAGGGAAGGAGAACCCAACATTGTAGGTTGTGCTAACATCAGTTTCCAGGGGATGACATCAGGATCAGAAGGAAGTTTGTTGGCTCTCAGTAGACTCACAATGACCTGAAATAAAATGAACGAACGCCCTGAACACCCTAGAGGCCATGCTCTACAACACAAGAAGCCACTGCAATGAGAAGGCTGCATGCTGCAACCAGAGAAAGCCTGTGTGTAGCAACAAAGACACAGAGCAGCCAAAAAAAAAAAAAAAAGATATTAAAAAAAAAATGAGCCAATGAATGAGTGAATAAATAAATGAAGTGGTGTGTACTCAACTACCAAAGAGAAGGACATCGCTCACTGTCTCTCTTTACCCTGTGCTGAGGAACTGGAGCTAAGTCCATGTACCCTTCCTCAATCAATAAATCTTGATAAACTGTCTCCCTTCTCCTATTTTTATATTTCAGTTTCTAATTTTCCCCTTGTTTCATGCTTTTTGGCATTACTGTCCCTACAGTTTTATTATACAATGCTCTGGAAGTTGACAAGTTTCTCAGTTGTGGCACGTGGAATCTCAGATCTATGTTGCAGCATACAGGATCTTTTAGTTGCGGCATGTGGGATCCAGTTCCCTGACCAGGGATCGAACCCTAGCCCCTCTGGAGCTGGGAACATGGAGTCTTGGCCACTGGAGCACCAGGGAAGCTGCTGTGCAGTTTCTGACTGAGTTTCTATGCAAGACATACCAGTGATGTTAGGATTATGTGTGAAGATGTAGAGGATGAGCCCCAGCTTTGCAGTCTGACAGATCTGGGTTCAAGTCATTTAATTTCTCTGAATTTGAATTTTCTCCCTTTGACGAAGGAGCTAAAACACATGGCTCTTCACGGCCGTTGTGACACTAAAGTAAATTTTGAAGTTACACTGCTGCTGCTGCTGCTGTTAAGTCGCTTCAGTCATGTCTGACTCTGTTCGACTCCATAGACGGCAGCCCATCAGGCTCCCCCGACCCTGGGATTCTCCAGGCAAGAACGCTGGAGTGGGTTGCCATTTCCTTCTCCAAGGCATGAAAGTGAAAAGGGAAAGTGAAGTCACTCAGTCGTCTCTTCCTGACCCCATGGACTGCAGCCCACCAGGCTCCTCCATCCATGGGATTTTCCAGGCAAGAGTACTGAAGTTACATTAAAGATGTCAATATAAGAAATAAAAAACTTAAAGTGGTCCATTTTCAAGAAAAGCTAGCTCTGGGTCACAGCTTGCTGAGGTAATAATAGCTGATAGTCCTAAGAAAACTGGAAAGTCCAGGCAAACAAAGGGAGGGCGGGATGCCTAGGATTTTCCCACGGGTTCATTCTATTGGTGAATTCAAAACCTAAGAATGGGATTAGGGTTTTGTGCGGGTTCATCCTATTGGTGAATTCAAAATGTAAGAACAGAAATAGGTGTGTAGGAAAGGAGGAAACAAGATGTAAGGCAAGGGCCAGCCCATAAAGAGGGAGGGAACAAACCTAGGCAATATACAGGAAGATTGTTCACCCATAGTGCCCAGCCAATGAGGAACTAGGGGAGGGACTTGTGTGCTAGGGATAAGGTGCTCAGTGTAACAACCCTGGGTGTGCCTGCCCACCAGACACCGATCTTGCAAGACCATCACTAAAGAATCGCTTCTGGCTGCAGCTTGTTTCTCCAAGTCCATTCTTTGAGTTTAGGCCAGTAGGCATGTTTCTTGCATTAGTAATAATCATCAAATCAGATCAGATCAGTCGCTCAGTTGTGTCTGACTCTTTGCCACCCCATGAATCGCAGCACGCCAGGCCTCCCTGTCCATCACAAACTCCCGGAGTTCACTCAGACTCATGTCCATCGAGTCAGTGATGCCATCCAGCCATCTCATCCTCTGTCGTCCCCTTCTCCTCCTGCCCCCAATCCCTCCCAGCATCAGAGTCTTTTCCAATGAGTCAACTCTTCACAT
>NW_011494865.1:2213108-2215821 GCF_000754665.1 Bison bison bison | reverse complement strand
CAGTTCCTGCGCCGTCGCAGTCTGGCACTCTTGCCCGGCTTCTGCCCCTGACCTCAGACGTGAGGTATCTCCTCTCGGCTGTGCTTAGCGCGCCCGTCGCAGCCGCCTGCGCTTAATAATCATAAGATCCAGCAATTTCACTTATGGGTATATACCCAAAAGAACTGAAAGCCAGGACTCAAAAATTCTTGTATTCTAATGTTCATAGCAGCATTATTCACAACAGCCAAAAAGTGGAAACCACCAAGAGGCCATCAATGGATGAATGGATAAACAAAATATGGTATAAACCTATGATGGAATATTATTCAGCCTTACAAAGGAATCAGATTCTGATACAACATGGATAAACCTTGAAAATGTGCTAAGTGAAAAACTAGCCAGAAAAAAGGGACAGCTACTGTATGATTCCACATATGAGGTACTTAGTACAGGCAAATTAATAGAGATAGAAAATAAAATAGAGGTTACCAGGGGCTAGGAGAGGGGAGTTATTGTTTACAAAGTTTCTGTCAGGGATGATGGAAAAGTTATAGGGATGGATGGTGGTGATGGTTGCAGAAGAATGTGGATGTACTTAATGCCAGGGAACTAAAAGTGACTAAGGGACCTCCCTGGTGATCCAGTGGCTAAGATTCTGAGCTCCCAATCAGGGGTTGCGGGTTTAAACTCTGGTCAGGGAACTAGATCCCACATGCTGCAACTAAAAATCCTGAATGCCACAACTAAGGCCTGGAGCAGCCAAATACATAAATATTTTTTTTTAATTAAAAGTGATTAAAATGGTAAATTGTGTTCAGTTCAGTTCAGGTAAATTGTGTTACGTATATTTTACCCCGATTCTTTAAAAAATAGAAATATAAAGCTAGTTATTTTTGTTAATAAAATATCATTGCTATTATTACATATTTGTTATAATATATACATGATTTCATAGGCTAGCTGTGAAGTTTAAAACTACTGAACCAAGTTGGAGTTTTGCTTTTCCCACCTACAACATACCTTTCCCAGTAAGAGGTCTGTAGAAATGTTGGGAGGGGGTTGGGGAGTGGCGACCCTGGAATGAAAGGCACGGGGCTCTTGGGTGTCAAATCTCACCAACATTATGTTCATACCTCAGGAATCACGAACGCTTATTTCTGCAGAATGAATCAACTTTTCATCTGAGTCAGCTGATTACTATCAGACTTTCTCTCAGCTCTCCAACATGGGTCTTTTACATTCACAAAGGGGATGTAATGAGATAATCGTTAGCACTGAGACAGCTATTTGAAATGTAAATCAATAAGCCAGTGGAACCTGGGGACTGCTGCTACATAGACACCTTTTAATGGCCCCGCTCTGATAACATAGGGAGAATTGGGCTTTGCCGGTGGAGGAACCAGGCAGCTTCTAGGGTGGTCCTGGTGGCTTCATTCTACTACAGGGAGACAAACCCATTTAAAGGGACTCCAGGGGTTCAGCAGTCATTAAACTTCCTGGATTTCGGACATGGAAGGCCCCAGGATTTAACTGACCAAGAGCTCTGAAAACAAGCATTTGCTTCAGGTGAATGGGAAAAGTGACATACAAGGTTTACTCACAGAAGCATCCCTCTGAATTCTGGAGAAACCAGAGCAACAGGTTTTTGTAGCAGTTCATCGAATGGCGGATAATACACAGGAGCAGAGAGGAAGCCAATTTCACGACAAGAACCAATTTCAGGTTGATTGATTAAGACGGAGTTCTCAGGCTCAAAGTTGTAATCTCCTTGGCATCACCAAGTTTTAACAATACTGTAAGCAGGTAGGGCAGGGAGTCCCTGGAGAAAGAGGACCAGGCAGGGCTTTTGTCGACTGAAAAAAAAAAAAAATTAGTCACAACCTGTAAATAGAGAGTTATTTTATTTGGTAGGAATGTTAAGGACTCAAGTCTGGGAGACAGTATCTCAGGCAATCCCCCGAGAGAGCTGACTCTGAGGAGGTGGGGTAGGAGCCAGGCTACACACAAGTTTGCAGCAAGGGGCAGGAAATCTGAATATCAAAAGATTAACAAAACTGAAGAGAATTAGTGATCTTCTGTGTATAGGAATATGCAAGCGTCCAGTCTTGCTGAAATCATTTCTTTCATATGCATCTAGCTCTCTGATAGATAGAGTGCCTGATGAACTATGGAATGAGGTTCGTGACATTGCACAGGAGACAGGGATCAAGACCATTTCCTTAGAAAAGAAATGTAAAAAAGCAAAATGGCTGTCTGGGGAGGCTTTACAAATAGCTGTGAAAAGAAGAGAAGCGAAAAGCAAAAGAGAAAAGGAAAGATATAAGCATCTGAATGCAGAGTTCCAAAGAATAGCAAGAAGAGATAAGAAAGCCTTCCTCAGCGATCAATGCAAAGAAATAGAGGAAAACAACAGAATGGGAAAGACTAGGGATCCCTTCAAGAAAATCAGAGATACCAAAGGAACATTTCATGCAAAGACGGGCTCGATAAAGGACAGAGATGGTATGGACCTAACAGAAGCAGAAGATATTAAGAAGAGATGGCAAGAATACACAGAAGAACTGTACAAAAAAGATCTTCATGATGGTGTGATCACTGACCTAGAGCCAGACATCCTGGAATGTGAAGTCAAGTGGGCCTTAAAGAGCATCACTACGAACAAAGCTAGTGGAGGTGATAGAATTCCAGTTGAGCTATTCCAAATCCTGAAAGATGATGCTGTGAAAGTGCT
>NW_011494865.1:2212450-2213008 GCF_000754665.1 Bison bison bison | reverse complement strand
AGTTAGACAAGGCTGTGGTCCTAGTGTGATTAGATTGACTAGTTTTCTGTGAGTATGGTTTCAGTGTGTCTGCCCTCTGATGCCCTCTTGCAACACTTACCATCTTACTTGGGTTTCTCTTACCTTGGGCGTGGGGTATCTCTTCACGGCTGCTCCAGCAAAGCGCAGCCAATGCTCCTTATCTTGGACGAGGGGTATCTCCTCACCGCCGCCCTTCCTGACCTTCAATGTGGGATAGCTCCTCTAGGCCCTCCTGTGCCCGCACAGCCAGCGTGGGGTTGGTCCTCCCGGCCACCGCCCCTGGCCTTGGGCGTGAGGTTGGTCCTCCCGGCCCGCCACCCATGGCCTCGGGCGTGGGGGTATGGGGTAGCTCCTCCCGCCAGCCGCCCCTGGCCTCTGGCTTAAAAGGGCGTAGGGTATCTCCTCCCGGCTGCAGACCCTGACCTCGGACGCAGGGTAACTCCTCTCGTCGCCGCCCCTGACCTCGGACGCTGGGTATCTCCTCTCGGCCACCCCCCCTCCCCCGACCTCAGACGTGGGGTGGCTCCTCTCGGCCAT
>NW_011494865.1:2207033-2211134 GCF_000754665.1 Bison bison bison | reverse complement strand
TCTGATGCTGGGAGGGATTGGGGGCAGGAGGAGAAGGGGACGACAGAGGATGAGATGGCTGGATGGCATCACTGACTCGATGGACATGAGTCTGAGTGAACTCCGGGAGTTGGTGATGGACAGGGAGGCCTGGCGTGCTGCAATTTATGGGGTTGCAAAGAGTCGGACACAACTGAGTGACTGATCTGATCTGATCTGGGGCCAAAGTTTCTTTCTTGATTGTTCACATCTTCGTTCCTTGGTTACCAGTAGAGCATAGAGCAGAAGACATTTCACAATTCTTGACATAAAAGAAGCCATTTTTGGCCTAAGCCATGTTGTGATGCAAGCCTGGCCATCAGGCTTGCCCTTGAACGGGCTCTCAGAAATGGGAGAGCACAGGAACAAAGGACAAGCAGTCAGGAAACCATAGTTCAGCGGTAAGACAGGGTCCTAGTTCTTCCTCAAGGGAGGAACAATCTGATAACAGACTTTGAGTTCTGCAGTAATTCGGGTGGAGAACGGAATGGTGATGTGGACCCTCGTGACTTTGATCAGCTAAAGCTCGGACTCCGTTGACCCTGGCCCCAGTTCCGTCCTGAATTCTCCTCTGCTCAAGCCCCTTCATGAATATGCATAAACCCTTACCGTAAAACTTTCCCAATTTAGTTGTTCAGGGAGACATTGCTTAGAGAAAGATGCCTGGTATCTTCTTTACTTGTGGCAGGTAATAAATCTTTTGGCTTGATACCTACCCAGAGGTGAACCCAGTTTTTCAGGTAATAATATCACCATCATCATCATCTGTAGTAATTCAATCTGTCCTTACCTTTATATCTTGCACAGTGCAATCTTGTTTATGTATTTGTGACTCATTGAGAGCCCTTTTCTCTGCTTCTTTTCTGTTTGATGTCAGCTCTTAGGTAATTTCATTCCAATGGGCCATTTTCATTGATCTAGACTTTAAAAAACAAAGAAATATCATTAAATTTGGTGACAGTGTGTCACAACTGAGAATAGACTAAAAACCTCTGAACAGGACCCTGTAAATGGGCAAACTGTACGGCTTGTGAATTAAATCTTAATAAGCTGTTAAAAACAAACACAACGCATAAAATGAGAAAGTCTAGCCAAAGTGCAGAACCAATCAATTTATCACAGTGTTTGTTGCCAATTTTGACAAAATGTTTGCTGGGTGAGGAAATTAAAACAAGCCACGTATTTTCTGTTCATTATTGCTATCTGGTTCCAAATTTCTATCAATAAGTCAGAGTTGACTGTACTTAGCAAAAACAAAATGCTGGTGGGGGTGGGGGCAGGGATAAATTAGGGGTTTGGGATTAACATATACACAGTACTATATATAAAATAGATAATAAAGGATCTACTGCACAGGGAACTAACTATACTCAGTATTTTGTAATAACCCAAAGGGAAAAGAATCTGAAAATATAGATAGATAGATAGATAGATACACACGTACACACACTCACACACTTGAAACTGACACATATTTGTAAATCAACTATACTTCAATTTGGGGCTTCCCTCATAGCTCAGTTGGTAAATCATCTGCCTGCAATGCAGGAGACCCGGGTTCGATTTCTGGGTTGGGAAGATCCCCTGGAGAAGGAAAGGGCAACCCACCCCAGTATTCTTGCCTGGAGAATCCCATGGACAGAGGAGCCTGACAGGCTACAGTCCATGGGATCGCAAGAGTTGGACACGACTTAGCGACTAAACCACCACCACCACGATACTTCAATTTAAAAAAATTTTTAGGAGGAGAATTCCCTGGCCTTCCAGTGCTTAGGACTCCGAGGTTCCGCTGCAGGTGGCATGAGTTCTATCCCTGGTTGGAGAACTAAGATCCCACATGCTGCCAGGTGCTGCCGAAAAATAAATTTTTTTTTAAAGAATGAAAACAACTAGACCAGTGGTTCTCAAGCCTGGCCTCACACAGAAGCCTTTGGTGGAATGTACTTAAAAAGAATCAGTGTCCATGTTCCTACCCCAGACCAAGAATATCAGAATCTAGATATGGGTTGGGTTTAAAGTTTCCCCAGGTAATTTTCATCTGCAACCAACAGTGCAAGCCACTAGTTTAAGAGATCCATTTTCCACAGTGAGATTCCACTTCACACTCATGAGGATGATTATTATTTAAAATAACAAAACCAGGGTTTCCCTGGTGGTTCAGTGGTAAAGAATCTACCTGTCAATACAAGAGACACAGGTTTGATTCCTGATCCAGGAAGATCCCACATGCTCAGGAACAGCTAAGCCTGTGCACCATAACTATTGAGCCTGTGCTCTAGAGCCCCGGAGCTGCAACTACTGAAGCCTAAGAGCCCACGTTCTGCAGCAGGAGAAGCCACCACAATGAGAAGCCCACACACCGCAACTAGAGAGTAGCCTCCACTCTCTGCAACTAGAGAAAGCCCCACAGGCAGAAACGAAAACCCAGCACAGCCAATAAATAAAAAGAAAATAACAAAGCAAAAACAGAAAACTACAAGTGTGGGTGAGGATATGGAAAAACTGGAGCCCTTGTGAATTACTGGTGAAAATGTAAAATGGCACAGCCACTGTGGAAAAAAAGCATAGCAGTCTTCAAAAAATTAAACATAGAATTACCATATGATTCTGCAATTCTACTTCTACGTATATACATAAAAGAACTGAAAACAGGAACTTGAGTAGATATTTGTACACTCATATCCAAAACAGCATTATTCACAATAGCCCACAGATGGGAGCAACCCCAGTACCTACCGACTGATGGATAAACAAAATGTAGTATGTGGAGACAATGAAATATTATTCTACCTTAAAGAGGAAATTCTGAAAAGGAAATAAATTTTAATATATTGTAAACATGAATGAAACTGGAGGACATTATGCTAAATTAAGTACAGTATTTGTCACCATAGGGTTCTATGAGGTATGTGTGTGCGTGTGTGTATGTGTGTGTGCTCAGTCATGTCTGACTCTTTGCGACCTAATGGACTGTAGCCCCCCCCAGGCTCCTCTTTCCATGGAATTCTCCAAACAAGAATACTGGAGTGGGCTGCCATTTCCTTTTCCAGGGGATCTTCCCGACCCAGGAATAGGACCTGGGTCTCCTGTATTACAGGCAGGTTCTTTCCCTTCTGAGCCACCAGGGAAACCTAGGAGACATCTAAAGTGTTCAAAATCATAGACACAGAAGGCAGAATGGTGGTTGCCAAGGGCGGGGGGAGGGGAGGATGGGAGTTACTCTTTAATGGATACAGAGTCTCAGATTGGAAAGAGGAAGAAGTTCTGGAGTTGGATGGGGGTGTTGACTGCACAACAGCATGAAGGTACTTAATGGCACTGAAATGTACACTTACAAATGGCTGAAGTGGTACATTTTTTATGTTATCTCTATTTTACAATAAAAACAGAGAGATCTCCTTTTCAAAAATGGGAAGGTGATCCAAATTCTGGCCAGTGACATGGGAGGAGATATCTCATAGAGAGTGTCTGAAAAAAGTTTCCTCATTCCTAGAAGAGGGCTGCAGGGTGAGATGCTCTCTCTTACTTCTCTGGGTGCATCTGGAACTCTCTCTTATCTGGAACCCTGCAGCCATCTTGGGGCCAGCCGGAGACTGAAGCCACCACCCAAGGCAGCAGACAGATGGAAAGATGTAGGTCACTGGTGATGTCATTAGGCTCCCAAACCAATGGACTAAGAAGTCAGTCCTATCTTAGGGTTTATAGTTAAGTAAGAAAATACATTTCTTAAAGTTAAATTTACTTTGAGTTGAAATTTCTATAACTGGTTCTGAAAGGATCCTGACACTTGTATAATTATTGTTGGTATAACAAAAAATTGGAAATAACCTAAAAGTTTAGGGAAATGGGTGAATTTAAAAAAATATGTATAAACATAAATGGAGTTATTATATAGTCGTTAAAGATAAACACATGAAGTGAAAGACAGATTTTGCATATTATATGTAAATTCTAAATACAGTGTATTTTTCATTGACTTATACGTATATATATATATATATATATGTATATATATCCATCTTTAAATAGATGGATCTCATAGGGCTTCCCTGATACCTCAGTTGGTAAAGAATCTGCCTGCAA
>NW_011494865.1:2204595-2206761 GCF_000754665.1 Bison bison bison | reverse complement strand
CTCAGTCCTTCCAATGAACATTCAGGACTGATCTCCTTTAGGATGGACTGGTTAGATCTCCTTGCAGTCCAAGGGACTCTCCAGAGTCTTCTCCAACACCACAGTTCAAAAGCATCAATTCTTCAGCGCTCAGCTTTCTTTATAGTCCAACTCTCACATCCATATATGACTACTGGAAAAACCATTGCCTTGACTAGACGAAGCTTTGTTGGCAAAGTAATGTCTCTGCTTTTTAATATGCTGTCTAGGTTGGTCATAACTTTCCTTTCAAGGAGTAAGCTTCTTTTAATTTCATGGCTGCAGTCACCATCTGCAGTGATTTTGGAGTCCAAAAAAATAAAGTCTGACACTGTTTCCACTGTTTCCCCATCTATTTGCCATGAAGTGATGGAACCAGATGCCATGATCTTTGTTTTCTGAATGTTGAGGTTTAAGCCAACTTTTTCACTCTCCACTTTCACTTTCATCAAGAGGCCCTTTAGTTCTTCTTTACTTTCTGCCATAAGGGTGGTGTTATCTGCATATCTGAGGTTATTGATATTTCTCCCGGCAATCTTGATTCCAGCTTGTGCTTCATCCAGCCCAGCATTGCTCATGATGTACTCTTCATATAAATTAAATAAACAGGGTGACAATATACAGCCTTGATGTACTCCTTTTCCTATTTGGAACCAGTCTGTTGTTCCATGTCCATTTCTAACTGTTGCTTCCTGACCTGCATACAGATTTCTCAAGAGGCAGATCAGGTGGTCTGGTATTCCCATCTCTTTCAAAATTTTCCACAGTTTATTGTGACCCACACAGTCAAATGCCAATTCACTACTGGAATAGTCAATAAAGCATAAATAGATGTTTTTCTGGAACTCTCTTGCTTTTTTGATGATCCAGCGGTTGTTGGCAATTTGATCTCTGGTTCCTCTGCCTTTTCTGAAACCAGCTTGAACACCTGGAAGTTCATGGTTCACATACATATATGTATCAGCAATACATATATGTATATGTTACAAAGAGACGGACACAACTGAGTGACTTTCACTTTCAAATATATAATAGTGGTTGCCTTTTTGGAGGGATAGAATGGGACAGAAGTGGGAGTAAAGAGGTAGCATGTACACTGGAATGTTCTATTTCTGATTTTAAAATATGAAACATGATGATGATATTTTAAAAATTGACAATACTGGGATTGTATGTAGGTATGTGTATGCTTATGATTCTTTGTACTTTTCTATATTTACAAAATTCTCAAAGATTAAAAAAAAAAAAAAAGCTTCCCTAATGCTACCCCTGGCCCAAACAAAATTAATTAAGAAGAACAGAAAAAAAATCTTTTGGTAAAGACTAGGGAACTTAAGCTAATGTCTGTAAAATTACAGGTGGGCTCTAAGAGTTCAGAATATATGGGGTGTTTTTTTGTTGTTGTTATATAAGAGGTTTTTCATCTGTTTTTGTGGTGCCACACGGCATTCAGAATCTTAGTTCCCCAACCAGGGATGGAACTGTGCCTTCTGCACTGGAAGCATGGAGTCTTAACCACTGGACCATCAGTGAAATCCCAGTATGATAGTCTTTAACCTTTTAACTTTTTATTTTGAAGTAACCATAGGCTTATAAGAATTTTCAAAAACATTACAAAAGGTCCAATGTACCGCAACCCCTTACATAACCATAGTACACTATCAAAACCAGGAAACTGTCATTGCCACAGTACAATTAAGTAGCCTCGACACCTTACTGGGACTTTCCCTATTTAACCTTTCTTTTGTTTTTAATGTCTTTAAGTTACAAAAGCAATTTGCTCATCGACAAATTAATGGATAAATAAGAAGTGGTACATCCACATAATGGAATAATACTCCATCATAAAAAGGAATAAAATACCAATACATACTACAACAAGGAGATCAAACCAGTCAACCCTAAAGGAAAACAACCCTGAATACTCACTCAAGGAAGGACTTACGCTGAAGCTGGAGCTGCAATACTTTGGCTACCTGATGTGAAGAGCTGACTAATCAGAAAAGGCACTGACACTGGGAAAGACTGAAGGCAAAAGCGGAGGATGAGATGGTTAGGTAGCATCACCAACTCAATGGACATGAATCTGAGCAAACTCTGGGAGACAGTGAAGGAGAGACAAGCCTGGTATGCTGCAGTCTACAGGGT
>NW_011494865.1:2204139-2204495 GCF_000754665.1 Bison bison bison | reverse complement strand
AGTTCAGTTGCTCAGTCATGTCTGACTCTTTTCGACCCCATGGACTGCAGCACGCCAGGCCTCCCTGTCCATCACCAACTCCCAGAGTTTACTCAAACTCATGTCCATTGAGTTGGTGATGCCATACAATCATTTCATCCTCTGCTGTCCCCTTCTCCTTTCACCTTCAATCCTTCCCAGCATCAGGGTCTTTTCCAATGAGTCAGCTCTTCGCATCAGGTGGCCAAAGTACTGGAGTTTCAGCTTCATTCTCAGTCCTTCCAATGAACATTCAGGACTGATCTCCTTTAGGATGGACTGGTTAGATCTCCTTGCAGTCCAAGGGACTCTCCAGAGTCTTCTCCAACACCACAGTT
>NW_011494865.1:2199018-2203914 GCF_000754665.1 Bison bison bison | reverse complement strand
CATCTCCATGTCCAATCCCATCCCACAAATATACCTTCCTTTAACTGTTTATTTTTTTAATTTTTATTTATTTTTTTAAGTTAACAAGGGAAGTCTTACAGGGAGGAGGTCTTTTATTTTTATTTTTTTACAATTGCATTGTATTTCTTTTTGGGTGTCCTGGGTCTTTGCTGCTGCACTGGACTTTCTCTAGCAGTAGAGACTGGGGTCTACTCTCTGCTTGCTGTGCCCAGGCTTCTCATTGCAGTGATTTCTCTTGTTGTGGAACACGGGCTTTGGAGTGCACAGGCTTCATAATTGTGGCATATGGGCTGAGTAGTTGCAGTTCTCAGGCTCTCTCGAGCACAGGCTCAGTAGTTGGGGCACACGGGCTTAGCTGCTTTGCAGTATGTGAGATCTTGATCAGGGATCGAACCCATGTTTCCTGCAATGAAAGGTGGCTTCTTTACACTGAGCCACCAAGGAAGCCTTCCTTAACTGTTTATATATATATATATAACTCTCCAAACTTTAAAAAGCTTTATAGTATCCAGAGAGATACATATGTTTCCTTCTCTCCTGGAGGCTTACTGAGGACTTTATACCCACGTGAGCCAGGCGATGTTGTAGGTGATGGGAAACTCAATGGTGAACAAGACAGGCTGGAGGAATTAATTTTCTAGTAGGAGATGGGCAGTAAGCTTGGTAGTGAATGTGATTTTCAGTTGTGGTAAATGCTCTGAAAAAATAAAAGTGGGAAAGATGGTAGAGAGTGATGTGGGTTGGTGGAGGGCCAGGGTGGCTAGTAAAGGTCTCTGAAATGAATGATGGCATCTGAAATGAGTGAAGACAATTAGGGAGGTGAAGATCTATGGAAAGAGAATTCAAGACAAAGGAAATAAAGCTAAACATCTTGGGATTTCCCTGGCAATCCAGTGGCTAAGACTCCACCCTCCCAATGCAGAGGGCCCAGGTTCCATCCCTGGTCAGGGAACTGGATCCCACATGCTGCAGCTTAGAGCTCACATGACACAACTAAAGATTCCAAATGTTGCAACTAAGACCTGGCACAACCAAATACATTAAAAAAAAAAAAAATACTAAAAGAAGCTAGGTATCTTTACAGAAATAAGACTGTATACTAGGCACAGTGATCCACTACATGTTTATACATGTATTAGATATCTCGCCTTCCCCCTTCTTTTTTTTAAAATTATTTATTTATTTATTTTTAAATTTTATTTTATTTAACTTTACAATATTGTATTGGTTTTGCCATATATCAAAGTGAATCTGCCACAGGTATACATGTGTTCCCCATCCTGAACCCTCCTCCCTCCTCCCTCCCCGTACCATCCCTCTGGGTCGTCCCAGTGCACCAGCCCCAAGCATCCAGTATCGTGCATCGAACCTGGACTGGCGACTTGTTTCATATATGATATTATACATATTTCAATGCCATTCTCCCAATCATCCCACCCTCTCCCACAGAGTCCAAAAGACTGTTCTATACATCAGTGTCTCTTTTGCTGTCTTGTATACAGGGTTATTGTTACCATCTTTCTAAATTCCATATATATGCGTTAGTATACTGTATTGGTGTTTTTCTTTCTGGTTTACTTCACTCTGTATAATAGGCTCCAGTTTCATCCACCTCATTAGAACTGATTCAAATGTATTCTTTTTAATGGCTGAGTAATACTCTATTGTGTATATGTACCACAGCTTTCTTATCCCCCCTTCTTTACCATATACTATACGTGTATTTCCAAGTTGGCCTCATAGCTACATGTTATTCCATAATAGTGGTACATCATATTCATTACACATGTACTTCCAAGTTGGCCTCATAGCTAAATGTTATCTCATAATATTGATACACCATCACTTACTTAGGGGCTTCCCAAGTGGTGCTGGTGGTAAAGAACCTGCCTGCCAGTGCAGGAGACACATGAGATCTGGGTTCAATGCTTGGGTCAGGAAGATCCCCTGGAGAAGGAAATGGCAACTCCACTCTAGTATTCTTGTCTGGAGAATCCCATAGACAGAAGAGCCTGGTGGGCTACAGTCCATAGGGCCGAAAAGAGTCCGACATGAGTAAGGTGACTTAGCCCGTGCTACATACATCACTTACTTAACTATTTCTCTGTTCATGGACATTTAGGTTGTTAACAGTTTGGAGCTATTTCCATATTCCAATTCCAGGGCCCTTAGGGTGATTCCTCTTGTTGTCAACTAACTTTGTGTGTGCATCACAGGGACTACCAGGTTGTCCTTGGAAAACTAACTCTTTAAGTTGAGAATCCTTTGTCTCAATAGCCCCAATGAGTGTAAAAGGGCAGTATTGTCCCAGATTCCCTACTGATTCCCCCATTCATTCATCTAACATTTATTAAGCATGTTTTCTATGCCAGGAATTATACTGAGCATTATAAATACAAAGAAGATGAACAAAAGATTCTAACCTCAAATTGCTCAGTCTTAGCACAACGATAATTATCAAGACACTGTAAATCAATTATATCTCATTTAAAAAGAGAAGAAAAAAAAAGCTTCTTCCTTTTCTGCTTGGAGCAGTATCTCTACCCAGGCAGGTTAAGGCTTTTGAAAACCAACAGAGTGGATTCTTTCCTGAATAATTATCCTATTCAGGGACATCAATGACATAATGACATCAACTTTTCTAAGCTGCAGTCTTTAGTAGTTTCTTCAATCTTAGGAAAAATACACCAAAGAAACTGTGCTGATGTAATTAGGTGTGAAGAACTAACCTATCAGAGTGATCACCCAGTGCCCTCAGGGTGATTCCTCTTGAAGTGTGGTATCCGATGACATGGGGTTGGAGAAGGACACTGTGGTTCACTGTTTCAGTCAGCTGCTTGTGTTGACATTTTCTTAGGAGCAGGTTGGGGAGAGCAAATCTTGACTGTGAGAGCACATCAGGCACTTTATTTTGGATACATTGTATTTTCTTCTTCTCCTGACTCTGATTCAACAGCAAAGGTGGCCTCCTATATATAAAAGAAGGTCCGGTTTTTATATCAGTCATTGATAAATTCTCTGTAAACCTGAGGACAATCCACTTAACACCAAGTTTAAAGTGGAACATATAAGATTCAGTGGGGTCTTCAGAGAACTATATTAATAGGCTGTAACCGGAACTGTGTATTAATGAGAGGAATAAATCCTCTGTTAGGGGGGTGGAGGTGGAATTTAGGTCCAGAAAATTTCAGGGAACAAGAACCACAGACCTGTCCAGAAGCTTAAATCCAGCCTCGTGATAATTGAGATTTCTGGTTTCTTTACATTTATAGGGTTCAACTTCCCAAGTGTTATGTGTTAAAGAAACAATGCAACCAGCAAGTTTGCTAATTTCATATTAAACACAATTTCAAACCACTTTAGAGTAGTAGTTGTTCTCAAAGATAACTGACAGCTTTGCTTTTGATTTGTCTCATTAGGCTGGGTCCTCTTTTTATCCTTAAAACAGACATTTAAAATTAAAATTAATATCTAGATTTGGGATCTTCACATAAGGTTCTTAAGAAACATTCTGTGTTCCTGCTTCTATGCCGTAATTTCTATTGAGCTAGTTAGTTGCACTCTGTCTAGACTTCTTGGAGAAAAATATCAACAATATGTTTTTCTCCGTCTTGGGTTCCGCAAGGGAGAATTATAGGAAAACTTAACAGGTACTTTCCTACTTCAAGCAGTTGGATCTATATATTTATCTTTTGCTTTTTTTTTTTTTTTCCTTTTCCTATGTTTACCAAACAGTAACTGGCAGCAGCAGTCAATAAAGTACTTCGGGAAAACCTGAGCAAATTCGGCCATTCAAAATAAAACCACCTCACCGGAAGGTGTACAATGAAGCACAAAAATAACCCTGTTAGGTGGGACTAGCAGGTTACATCATGGAATATGGTAATCCTCTATTTAATTTACAAAGCCCTTGGCCGAGAGGAGGAAGGGATGGAAAAGTTTGAGTGAAGGCTTTAAATGACTAGTCATACAGACAGTGAGTCACTGTAAGTTTCCAGTTAATAATCCCCTCTGCCGGGCTGGGCTTTATGAGCCACAAAGCAGTTTAAATGGTAATGGCTCACAGTTTTATGGTTTCTTCTACCAAATGAATACAGAAAATGAAAGACGCCCTGAGTTGTCTTTGAAATGTAGGGCAAATTCTGACTGGGGGCAGGGAGGAGGAAGGTGGAAAGAAAGAGAACGAGGTAAGATGCCTGTGAGGCAGGGAACGGAGAGGGCTGGTGAAACGAGAAGGGAACGATTTTCAGGAGTTGAAGGCTTTTCTCTCCACCTTGGAACTGCTGTCCATTTTCCCACATTCTGTGCAGAACAGCACGGAAAAGACCACCCCCGCGACCTGAGAGGCTCGCGTTCCGCCGCCCCGCGCCGAGTCGCGCCAAGGTTCGCTCCCACCCCCGCCCCCACTCGGTGACAGGTGGGGCAGCCGTGAGGCAACCAGACCTCCGCCTCCTCGCGCTGCCTGCCGGGAGCCGGCGCCGCTTCCGGTTGCTCTCGGCCCCGAACTCCGACTCCCGTCGGCCCCCGGGAAAACCGCAGCGGGGTCGCGCGGGCGCTGCCGGAACTCGTAGTTTCGCCTTCTGCCGCGCTTCATAAGCGGAAACGGGGTCGCCCGGGGCCGAGAACTACCGAGGCGAAGGTACGGGTGGCGGCGAGGGGTCAAACCGCGCCGGGCGTGGGGTTGGCGCTGAGACGGTCGGAGGTGGTTGGGGCTGGGTGGGTGGAGATCAGCGCGCACACACGAGGAGGGTAGAGTCGCCGCTGCCGCCGCCGCTGTAGTCGTCGCGAGTGCGGAGTCGGAACTTGAGCTGCCGCCGCGACGACGCCGAGGATTGTGCCGCTAGCCCCCGGCCCTTCTGCCTTGCCGCTTTCCTG
>NW_011494865.1:2182308-2198918 GCF_000754665.1 Bison bison bison | reverse complement strand
GGCGGCGGCGGCGGCGGCGGGAGCAGCAGCAGCAGCGACTCGGCGCCCGACTGCTGGGACCAGGCGGACATGGAAGCTCCCGGGCCGGGCCCGTGCGGCGGTGCCGGCGGCCCCTTGGCGGCGGCGGCGGCCGAGGCCCAGCGTGAGCACCTCAGCGCGGCCTTCAGCCGGCAGCTCAACGTCAACGCCAAGCCCTTCGTGCCCAACGTCCACGCCGCCGAGTTCGTGCCGTCCTTCCTGCGGGGCCCGGCCCAGTTGCCGGCATCCCCAGCTGGCGCCGCCGCCAACAACCACGGAGCCGGCAACGGCGCGGGAGGCCCTTCGGGTAAAGGGCCGGGATCAGCCCCCGGGACGGGAGGAAACCGTGCTGCGAGGGCTGGGGCAGATGGCCTGGGGGCCAGAGCCCACCTGGGACGGGGCCCGGGAGAGGATCGGGGGTGCGCCTCGCCCGGCGAGGGACGCGTGGCCGTGGGGCCAGGAGGCACGTGGGCCGCTGACAGCGGCGCCGGCTGTCCTGGGTGGGGCGACCTGGGGCAGGAGAGGCGGTCTGCGTGGGGCGACCGCGGCGGGGGGCGGGAGCAGGGTGCGGGGCGCACCGGTGGGGTCTGGGGTCGACCTCTCACCGCCCCCCGCAGGGGAGCAGTTCCCTGCTGGGAAGTGGGAACCGTATGGGACGGAGAGCGGGTCAGTGCCACGAGGCCTAGAAGCCAGGACAGATGGAGCCAGGAGTCGGCCGGATGGGCGTTGAGAGCGCTGAGGAGTTGGGGCGGACGAAAGCTCGCGTTTTACCTTCACCTTGGGCCTGGGCGAGAGAGCTTCCCCCGCTGCAATGCCTGTTACTGAAAGTGTAATTACGTTTTAAATGTCCACGGACCCCAGCAGTCCCGACGGAATCCCAGGATGCATTGCAGCCCTGCCACCGGGCCGAAACTGTTGGCTGTCAATAGATCCTTAGCATTTTGTAAGGTTGTGAAGTAAACAGAGTGTCGCAAAGTTAGCGTTCTATACTTAACATTAAATTGTGTAGGAAATGACGTTGATCTGTGTGCCCTTTTTCTTAAATGGGACTCGGATTCTTCCCTTTAGTTGATGACACGTTTAGAATTTTTATTGCGTTAAAAATCGTTTGCCTCATTCAGGTTGCTTGGTGTAACTCATTCTCTTTGTTCTTGTGTCAGGAGTTAGTCTGTTCAGACACCTGAGCATTTGTTAAAAACTTCTTAGGGGTCATATGAAGTTTTGACCATGGCTAGTCGAGTGACTTTCTGTGACTTCAAGTTAAGTCTTCAAAAATCTCGCTGTACTTAGGGGCTGCTTAAGTGATAGTATGCTTTCAGGTACTGATTTTGTCAAGTGAGTGAACCTGATTCCTTTCTTTAGTTCTTTGTTGTCCTATTTCTTGGATAGGTAGACACTGTAAAAGTGCTCTACAAGTTTAGTTTCTTAAGAAACTTTGCCTGCAGTTTTCTCTCTTGAGGCAAAAAGAGAGTTCGGGGAAATGCTTTTGGGCACACAGTTGGACTTAGTTATTTTATTGACTGGTATTTCTTTTACTTGTGTGAAGCCGTTGATGTTTTCCCTTTAAACAGAAGGTTAACTTTGCTTACTACTTTGGTCTACATAAACTTCTTCACTTACCAACTCCTAAAAGTGCCTAGTTCCCCAAACCTTATCATGCAGTTTGCTCTTATCCAGCCATTTTCTTTTTTGACCCTCGCTTGTAAATCTGGAGTTAACTAGTATCACTGTGACTAGACCTAGGACTCTATTTCCAGCCTATGTAGCCATCAGCCAGTCGTCAAGGGATGGCAGTCGTTAGAGCAGTGGTCTGGAAGGGTGGTCATTCTTGAATGAGTAGGCATTGCCTCTTATGATGGACTGTCTTTTCTCTTCCTGATATTTATGTGCTGATGTGAAGTTTTACTCTTAATCCTTTCCTCTGTGACACTGCCAGAAGTTGGAGATGTAGAATGTGTAGGGGAGTGGTTGTTCCTACCTTAGGGATCCCTACATTATGGTCAGTTTTTTCTTCTTTTTTTTTTTTTTAAATCAGAAACCTAATTTGGTGTTACTGACTGTTACTAGCTGTTTCTACAAAATGCCAGTTAATATTTAAAAAACAACTCACCCATCCTCTGTAGGATGTCTATTTGGGAAAGAATGGATGGTCCAGAGTTAATGTGGCACTGTTGGATTGCACGTTCCAGCATAAATTCAGGCCCATAGATTATACTAGCATAAGAGCAAAGAACTGTGCTTGGAAGAAGCAGGGAAAACATTGACATGGCACTTAGGTTGAAATTTGTGAAGGGGAAGCCCATAAAGGGTGCAAGTATTTTTTAGTGAGGAAATCAACTGTAGGGCTAGTGTGTTGTTAAGTCATAGCTTCTGTTAAGTGTTCTTCTGTTGTTAGCTAAAAGTCAGCTAAAACTGGTGGTGGATGTGTTTTTAAAACTTTAAAAACTTCAGGAGAGCTCTTGAAGGAGTCTAGAGGAAGAGCGCTATCACGAACGACTTTAGTTATTTATGACTGCACTGGGTCTTCTTTCCTGTGCGCAGGCCTTCTCTTGTTGTGGAGCAGGCCTGTATGCCCGCAGGCTCAGTAGTTGTGGTGCAGAGACTTACTTGCTCCACCTCTTGTGGGGTCTTCCTGGACCAGGGATTGAACCCAGGTACCCTGCGTTGGCAGGCAGATTCTTAAGCACAGGACCACCAGGGAGGCCCAAGAATTGACAGCTTTTAAAATGTACGTGTATAGGATGAGTATCTGTCATTCTCCTGAAAGAGAAGGCTAGTTTTCTCTTTTTCTCTCTTCCTTTTTTTTTTTTTCCTCCAGTGGTACTTGGAGCAACCGGTAAGGGGAGATGCTTTTGCACAAAAAGTCATCCACTTTAACTGGCAGGCTGCTGGTTAATCCTTATATCCAGCTATAGGATATCCTGAGTCACAGCTTGGGATTCAGTGTTGACCTTGGATCTCTGAAAATTTTTAACATAAGTTTCCAAAGAAATGATTAAGTAGAACCCATGTAAGTGTAATTACATGCAATTCATTTAAGTACAGTTCTCTCCAGATCCAAGTAAAATGGCTAAGTAATGGTCATTTAGAATCCTTCAGATGAATGAAATGTAGACAAGTGCTGTGTGTGCCAGAACAAACATTTTCTATAATCGAATGTACTTATTTTCGGTTCCAATTTGCACCAAGTTCAGGCTTTTTTATTGTTAAATGAGAAACAAGTTCACCAGTGTTCATCAGGATTGCTTGGTGTGTTTGGGCTGCTATAACAAAATACTGTAGACTTCGTAGCTTGTAAACAACAGAAGTTTATTGCTCAGAGTCTGAGATCAGGGTGCCAGCCTGGTTGGGTGAGGCTCTCTTTTCTCTTCTGGATAACAGACTGCTGACTGACTGCTTTCTGTGTCCTCCCAGGGCTGAAGAGGCAGGGGAGTTCTCTGGGGGCCTCTTTTATAAAGGCACTAATCCCATTCATGAAGGCTCTGCCCTCATGGTCTAAGGCCACCCAAAGACCCCACCTAATACCATTACTTTGGGCATTAGGATTTCAACATAGGGATTTGGGGAGGAACACAAAACAGGCCATAGAACTTGGCCAGAGCTTCTAAAGTAATGGCATAGAGTTCTGTCATCCCTCCCTCATTGCCTCTCAAAACTGCCATTGTGAAATGGATATGGAATAAAACCAGCAGTTGTTTAGTCACTAAGTCATGTCCAGCTCTTTGCGACTCTGTGGACTGTAGCCTGCCAGGCTCCTCTGTCCATGGGATTTCCCAGGCAAGAATACTGGAGTGGGTTGCCATTTCTTTCTCCAGGGAATCCAAGAATAAATCCATGTCTCCTGCACTGGCAGGTGGATTCATTACTGCTGATCCACCAGGGAAGCCAGTTAGTCCTTAGGAGGGGTTTAAGTCACTTGGTGGATGCTGTTATTCACTGAATTTTCCCAAAGGTGACTGACCTCTTCTGAGCCACCAGAGTAGAGAAGATACAGACTCAAAGTAATAGTCAGTTTTGTCCTGAAGGGCTCTTACACTTTTTTATGTTAAAGAATACCAGTTGACTGATAGTTAAGTTTAAAGAGATGGTAGATATGGTTGCCCCTTTGTTTTTCTTGTGACTGAATGCCTGCAGTAACAATTGTAATAGAAAGGACTTTTCAGATGAGACAGTGAATGGAATAAGTGGGCTGAGGAGATCAGGGAAAGTATTGTTCCTGGAGGAGTATTTATTTTCCTACCATGTCATACTGATTATTAGAGATCATTCAATTTTGGCTCTCGTTTCATGATTTTACATGTGGAGTGGCTCAGGTGTGGGGGTTCAGGAAACAAGTGAGGGCATCCACTAAGGCCGCACCATGTTGAGCAACTGTTTCAACTGTTAGAAACTTTGGGAATAAGTTTGATTTTTTATTTATTTGGCCACGTTGCCGTTTTGGGATCTTATTTCCCCCTGCAGTGGAAGCATGGAGTCCTGACCACTGCGCTGCTAGGGAATTCCCATGGGAATTTTAGAGCAGGTTTTATTCACTGCTTTTTTTTCCTTTTGTTTATTTTTCGCTTTTTTTCTGGAATTGTACTGCATAAAAAGATGATGAAAACATATCATGGCATGTTGGGAAATATTGTAGAGAACAGATTTTTAGCTTTGTTTTATTTGCTGGAGAGGAAATGTCTTAAAGTGTTAAAATAGTGTTGTCTTTCTAATTGGAGAGGAAGGAATGAAAAAGAGATTTGATCATCTTTCCTGAAGAGTTAGCTGAACTGGAATGGAATTTTTCGAGATGTGAATCTCTGGTTTTGCTCAGGTATGTGTATGGCAGTTAATGAACAGACATTGCCTGCCTGCAGAAGGCAGGATACTGTGCTAGGCCCTCAAAGTGATACCACCAAGATGGATAACTGATTCTCAAGGAGTCCAGAAAGGGATCAGATGATACCCAGTCTACTCTAATGGAAGACCCTTCATGATAAGAGGGCCATACACAGAGTGCACAGAGAGGGCTTTCAAAGCTGGGGAGCACCGTTCACAGGTCCCTTTAGATAATCTCACTCGTGTCACCCTAATCATAAAACCACAGATTTGTTTTCTACTAAGTGTTCTCTGTGAATATCTGAGGTACAATTAATATAAAATTCACCTTTCTTGTGTTTCTGGACTTCAAGTTTCCTAGGAATTTGCTAGAGTACCAGTCATCTTTACTTGTAAGTAAGTGTTAGTCGCTCAGTCACGTCCGACTCTCTTCGACCCCATTGACCGTAGCCTGCCAGGCTCGTCCATCCATGGGATTTTCCAGGCAAAAATACTGGAGTAGGTTGCCAGTTCCTTCTCCAGGGGATCTTCCAGACCCTCCAGACCCAGGGATCAAACCCGGGTCTCCGGTATTGCAGGCAAACGCTTTACCATGTGAGTTACCAGGAAAGCCCACTTCTAAGTAAAGACTTGTTTATTTCGTATTAAACATGGGTGAGTTACTTTGATTCTGGCTCCTTATTTACAATTTCATCATTCAATTCACAGTTCTTAAAATTTTGAGAGAAGTTAGATTTTGGCTACTTGGTTGTTCTGAGGTCCTCATACTCCTTTTTTAGCTGTCAGCTGATGGTTCATACTGAAACTTCTTAAGAGTTTTCTTCCTGCTATTGGTGGATTTTAACGTAGTGTGGCTGAGCTACAGATATGTTGTTGGTTTTTTCATAAATGACTTTGTTCTAAGGAAAGGTTAGTTGTTACATTACTACTCCAAGTTAAACCAGTCCCCATCATACTCTCCTTCCTAGGTGAGAGGAACACTTCGCAAGGATTTTTTGAGCTAGCCTTGTCTGAGAGTGGTCAAACCTAATTCCAGACCATATTCTAAGTAATTGTATTTCTCTTCACTTGAAATAAAAAAAGCATACCTTAGCAAACTACTATGTATAAAATAACCTACAAGGATATATTGTATAGCATAGAGAATTCAGCCAGTGTTTTATAGTAATTATAGAGTATAACCTTTAAAAATTGGAATCACAAAAAAATAAATTTTTAAAAAAAATTGTGAATCACTGTGTTGTACATCCAAAACTTATACAATATTGTGTATCAACTATCCCTCAATTTATTTAAAAAAGTATGTACCTTAGAATGTCATCAGGTTGCCTGTTTCTGTGGAACTCCAGTAGGAGTTCTTATAGTACTACTGAGCCCATCTCCTTTGTGGTGGTTGGTTTCACGTGGATGGTATTCTGTTATCTTTGTACTTTTTTGTGGTATCTGAAATTAAATATCTCATTCTTTTTGCAGCAGATAGTATATAAATTATAAAGACTATCTTTTAGCATTGTTTGAAAAATAGAGTAGAACTTAAGTTACTCTACAGAAAAGCCTGTTCAGGTTGATATGCTTTAGTGACTGAGTAAATAGGTTCTTCAGAATGTTAGGACCAGAGATGACCTGGCAGTAATAATAAGAGATGTTGAATGAATGCCTAAGGTCACTCACAGGTTGAGTGTGACACAGTTGAGTCTAGAATCCAAATTTGCCAGTTGCTAATTTAGTGCTCTCTACCACACCATGCTGTTTAATAATGACAAAAAAAAAAAGAGCATGCCCAGAGCTAATTACTACAGCCAGCATGGATCTTCTGAGAAAGTGGTCCTGGAATTTGCCTTTCTTATATTTCATTCTTAAAAGTTTTTATAATCATTATGGGACACTGAAATGCTTATTATAATAATATATTCATTGAGCAGTTACCACTTGGTTAAAATGCCCTTCACAACAACGTCTTGAGGTATAGATACTGATGACCTGTTTTTACAGATAAGAAAATTAAGTTTCAGAGAAGCTAAATAAATAGGGGACGTGACATCCATGAATAAATGGAGGAGTTGGGATTAGAACTTAGATCTGATTTCAGAGCTTATCCTAGCAATAGTAAGTCCATTAGTTTTTCCTTGTAATTAGAAGCTAAACAGTCTTTTGGCTGAGACACTTTCAAAAATGGGGCTTATGAGTTTGTGCACCACGGCACTGTCTCCATGTTCTTTCTCAGCAGTAGCTGGGTACACGTCATAAGTAGGCAATGCTCTAATAATTTTTTAAATTTTATTATTTTATTTTTTGGCTGTGCTGGGTCTTTGTTGCTGTGCAGGCTTTTCTCTAGTTGTGAGTGGAGGCTACTCCCTAGTTACGGTTCAGGCTTCTGATTACAGTGGCTTCTCTTGTGGCTCACGAGCTTTAGCAGTTGCAGCAAACAGGCTCAGTAGTTGTGGAGTGCATGGGCTTAGTTCCCAAGACCAGTGAGCAAACCTGTGTCTCCTGCATTGGCAGGCGAATTCTTTACCACTGAGCCACCCATGAAGTATGGCAATGCTCTAATTTAAAGTAACATTTTGAAATTATTTGAAACACTTTAGGAAATGATATAAAATAAACAGCTGTGATCACCACTATCTGTAACATTGTGCCTTTTTATTTTTAGAGGGTTAAGTAGTTAAGGCAAAACCATGGACCCTTGTACATGTTCTGCAGGCTTTTCTTTCTGATACCTGCCTTTACTATTTTCCAGTGTTGTCTGGGAGAAAATGCCTGAGCTTTTGTGAGACCATGTGGTCACCTGTGTGCCAGAGAATTTTAGTTCCTTACTCAAACTGTTCTTTAACATCTCTTGGATATTGTTTCTCTAACTCCCTTAGAAAATTGGCACATATAAAATTGTTCTGAACCCTACTGCTGAAGTTAATTCAGTAAAAATTAGGTGTGTATTTATTCTATACAGTACACTGTGCCAACCTGTGGAGACAAAGTAGAGAAAAAAGTCTCCTTGTTTCAGAAAACCAGTCATTCTAGAAGTCCATAATCTCCTAAGGAACAAGAACTAAGCTGTGGGTGTGGGTGGATCTATAATTGAAAGAGGGTCATATCTTAGAGGAGTCAAGAAGCCAGGTCCTTAGCCCTTCAGGTGGAAAGTGGTTGGAGAATAGGGCAAAGTGGAAAGCCAGATAAGGCAAGTTCATAGGGCAACTGAGGTCACTCCTTCAGAGGAGCCAACTGTGCACATGTGGGTGTTTAATTTTAAAACTAAAATCTAAAATGCAGTTCCTTAGTCACAGTAGCTACCTTTCAAGTGCTTAAGAGCCGCATGTGGCTAGTGACTATCATCACAGCACAGATGTTTCCATCATTGTAGAAACTCAGACAGAATCGTCACTATTCCTCAGATCCATGCAGGTAGGACACTTGTTACTTCTGTGACAGCACTGGAGTCGTTTTTATTTTTCTTTACTGAGCACACCATTTAGCGTAAAGGAGGAAGATATTTTACTTAAGATGGCATTATAAATAGCTGTTTTAGTGTATAAAGGGGATTAGAGACTGGTTTTATAGCTAAAGCAGTGCAAATTTAACTTGCTGATTTATGAAATAGATGGATTAAGCACTTTTTGAGAATTGGTCATCGTTTATGTTTAAAATATGTAGCTTAAATTAAAACATAGCTTTCATTACCTGCCACATGTATGGTCTTGACTAACTTGTGCTGTCCTTACTTGTAAGCTGGCAAAATAGGAGTTGCCACGGTGAAGTCCTTTGATCCATGATTGTATCTTTAAATTTTTTTTATATTAAAAAAATCTATATAACATAAAATTAACCATTTTAGAGTGAACAATTCATGGCATTTAAAACATTCTCAGTGTTGTAAAAACTGTCACCTCTGTCTAGTTCCAAAGCATTTTCGCCACCCCTTCCCATTCCCCTTTCCTTCCAGCTTCTGGTAACCACCAGTCTGCTTTCTGCTCTCTGGATTTACCTATTCTGAATATTTCATGGAAGTGGAATGGTATAACATAGGACATTTTGTGACTGGCTTATTTCACCATGATCATATTTAACTAGCAGTTTTAAGACCCAGATTATCATCTGTGTTAAAACACAGGCAGTACTGTTGCCTGGCTGTCTTTTGGTAAAGTCATGTTTAAAAAATTGTAATAATTTCACCACAATTATTAGCTTCTCCTTTTAACTTAGGGTGTGGCAGTTTTAATCACTTGTACACTCTGATAACCTTCCTACTTTATTAGAATTATTCCTTCGAATACTCGATAAGAATGTGTGTCTGAACATGGAGACACCATTGGAATATATGAAACCATAATTTCATTCCTTGGGAGGGTTTTCTTCTCTTTCACTGATAGGTATGAACTGTGCAAGACTTGAGAAATCAAGCGCTAAAAATCCTGTTTGCTAACCATGAACAAATGACTTTGGGTCTAGTAGAATTCTAAGCCCAGGATTAATAGTAGCCAGTAAAATCTGGATGTGATGTGCATTGTGAATAAGACCAGAGTGAAATGAACAAGAAGGGCTTACATGAATGTGTAAAGCCTGGGTACAACGATATTGAGAAGCTTAAATTTAAGGAACATCTTGTTATATGTGATTTTACTGCTTTATTAATTCGAAAAACATCAGTTTGCAAATGTCGCTAGCATTATCAAAAAGTTTATAACGTCTTCTGTGGTCTGAATGCATATCATTAGGTGTATATTAAGCACTTGATTGCTTTTGGTACTTTGTCTCTAAGCTTTGTAAACTTAAGACAAATATTCAATAAAAGTAAGACACCTTGAAAAATAAAACCATGAACAGATTTTGCATTATGCACCCATGGCGGTGAACTCATTACTGATGTCACTGTCAGGAGAAGTGCCTTACAGCCTAATGCATATGTTGTGTATTTCTAAATTTAACAGTTGGTTCTAGAACTAGGTGGTCAGGTGTATGTACTATTTCATTTTATAAAGCTCAGTTGCAGTTTGGGTTATCTTACTAAGTGACAGGAGAGTCTACTACACCAGTTATCTTAGTCTTTTCCTGCCTTAGAATATATGTATATCGTCATTTATTCAGTTCACTTTTTCTGAGTGATTTTCAACAGGGGCCATCTGAATGTTAGATGATAGTTGTCTATTTCATAGGGTTTTCAAGGGAATTAGAAGAGACACCGGTTAGCACATAAGGGCTCAATAAAGGTTAATTGGAATTAGGGTAATTTGCCACCAACTCCCTCCTTACCTCCAGGACTTGGGGAATGCTTCTTAATCCCTGTCTAGACCATAATAGACACTCAGTACATGTTAGTTGATAGAATTGATACTCAGTCCATGTTAGGAGGTAGAGACTCATTTGTTGAATATCTAGGTGCCACGAGTTATTTGATAACTAAACAATTTATTCTTTCATTTAATCCTGTCTGGCAGATGGCATGTCATCTTCATGACTCCAGTGAAATAACTGTATCTGAGAACTAACAAATGACAAGCCAGGATTTCAAGCCAGGAATCAGCTCACTTCTGTCCTTTTGCTACTACCCTGTGCCGCCTCTTCCATCCCTAGGGTGGCATATGAACTTGACTTTTTCTGAAAATTGAGTAATTTTTCCTTATCTTACCTATAAACTTTTCTTAATAGGAAAACAAACAAACAAAAAAACACTAATCTATATTATATCTGAAGTACAATTCCTTTTACTTTGTGGACTGAGTTCAAAGGATTTTTCCTCCCAGTTCCTGTTAAAATACCCTGTTAATCACACAGGGTGGGGTCATCTTAGACTTTTCATTCTTCCTCCCTGTTCCTGTCAGATCTTTGCTCCCTTTATCTTTGCACTGAACTCCTTCTCTGGTTGTACCACTCATTTGTTCTGATGGCATACTTTCTTGTAAGTAGTGTTGTTGGTCTTTCTGACTTGTGGTATCTTTACCTCTCTGGTTCATTTGTGTACTACCTTAGAATGATCTCCCTAAGTCACACTTGGCATGTCACTTCCTTCCTCAAAAAAAATCTGTTGCCCTTGACCTTTCAGGGACAGGAATTTCTTTCTTTCCTTCTTTTCTTTTTTGGCCATGCCATGTGGCTTGTGCAGTCTCAGTTCCCTGAGCAGAGACTGAACCCAGGGCTGTGGCAGTGAAAGCCTGGAATCCTAATAGGCACCAGGGGCCTCTCAGGAATTAACTTTCTTCAGCACTTCATGTTATTGGGAGATTGGGCCCCAAGCTTTTTGTTGACTTACGGGTGTTAATACTTCCTGGGCACTGATTTTATGAGACTGATGTGCTGCCTACTGTGCTAAAGAGGCAGACTGGACACTGATTTTAAATGTGAGTCTTGCAGGTTAAGAATTCACTGTTCTTTATTGGTGTGGAGGATTCATGTGACTTCAAATTCTCTGGTTTCTTTTGCCTCTTGTAGATGCTTTAAAGCAAGAGTACTTAGGTATTGAAGTGTTTAGTATAAAAAAATAAATGTATGGACTGGGATATTAGTGTATATTTCACATACATCTCTTCCATTACAAACTTCCATAAAGTTTGTAATGTGATAGTTATGGAAACTGGGTTATTGCTTGACCTTAGAATTCTAATATAGGACAAAACTACCCCACTCCAGTACTCTTGCCTGGAAAATCCCATGGACGGAGGAGCCTGGTAGGCTGCAGTCCATGGGGTCGCTAAGAGTCGGACACGACTGAGCAACTTCACTTTCACTTTTCACTTTCATGCATTGGAGAAGGAAATGGCAACCCACTCCAGTGTTCTTGCCTGGAGAATCCCAGGGACGGGGGAGCCTGGTGGGCTGCAGTCTATGGGGTCGCACAGAGTCGGACACGACTGAAGCGACTTAGCAGCAGCAGCATCATTATAACCACTTTTTCTGAGATGATGTAAGGGCCTGGATGCATTCCAGAGACTATATACGAATGTCCTTTTCATTTTATTGGTATCGAATAGAATTTATTTAAGGATCTTGATGATAACATGTATTACAGAATCTTAACAAGGACTAATCATTACTTCTTGGGCTAGAGAATCTAGAGTAGTAATGTGTAGTTGTTGAGTAAAATCTAATTTGATTTGTGCTGGGCTGCAGGTTACTTTTACAGCATCTGTAAAGGAAAAGTTTATGAAGTAGAGTCAGAGAATAAACATGCTTTTGTGAATACATTTTAAACATTGAAAATGTTTTAAAATTGGCTGTAGTTGGTAGATTTTTTTTAGGTTAAACAGATTTGTCATTTGAAAGCCTGGGTTAGTTGTCATTGTTCTGAATTATTGAGGTTTTTGTTTTGCTATTGAACTTCTGTTTTTCCTGTTTCTTAAAAGATAAGTAAAATGGATGTATAGGTCTCAATTTTTAATAGAGCTTATTTCTGTTAAACAGCACCTGTGGAATCTTCTCAAGAGGAACAGTCATTGTTGTGTGAAGGTAATTTTCTGTGATGTGACTCTTTGAACAACTAATTGAGAAAGCATTAAATTGTCTGTGGTGTGTAAATCTAGATAGTGTTTGGTAAATATATATCTCAATTTCTTGTCTAGGTTCAAATTCAGCTGTTAGCATGGAACTTTCAGAACCTATTGGTAAGAAAATTTCTGACCATATTAATACAGTAATATGAAACTCTTTCAGTCTCAAGATTTAAGGTACAAGTGTTTAAGTGTTATCATTATTATAATGCCTACATTTAAAACTACAGTGAAAACAGTCTTTGCCATTAGGATTTAGCAAGCAGAGCTAATGGGGCATTAACACTGCCATGATAAATTTAGTGATGGCAAATATAAAAGAATCAAATGGAGGAAATGCTAAAGCAGTTTGAATAGGTGTACTTAATTTACGTTTGTGAAATTTTTTTTCCTTTTTGTAATTTTCTTACCCTTAAGGGTTTCATATTCCCAAGGTGTTAAGTAAAGAAGTTCTGCTACTTCCAAAGGAAAAACAGAAATCTAAATCTTTTCACACTTTTTTGTATTCTGATTTTGAACTTCCCCTTTTCTGTCAGGACATCTTGATGCCAGAGTAACTGGGCTGTTGGGAGTGTTAGATGTCCTGTTCATATTTTGTTCATCCTTATGAAGATGAAGCTCCATTAAAATAGTCTCTCCTAATCTGAGTCAGAGCTCTGATGTCACCTGTGAGGCCAGCTTGTATGTTACTTTTATGAACGAGATTTTCTTGTGTGTCACTAGATGTTAGGATATGGAACTGAATATGTTAAGTTCTGTTTGTTTAAAAGCATCTGTGTTTTAATGTATAGATAGATGATAAACCTTTTTCAGAATACTAAACTAAAATGTTTTATTTCAGTAGAAAATGGGGAGACAGAGATGTCCCCAGAAGAATCATGGGAGCACAAAGAAGAAATAAGTGAAGCAGAGCCAGATGGTGGTTCTTTGGGAGATGGAAGGCCTGCAGAGGAAAGTGCCCAGGAAATGATGGAGGAGGAAGAGGAAATACCAAAACCTAAATCTGTGGTTGCGCCGCCAGGCGCTCCTAAGAAGGAACACGTAAATGTCGTATTCATTGGGCACGTAGGTGAGTTGCACTTGTAGCAATGATAAGAAATGACCAAAGTTACTGAATCCATCAGAGAATATCTTATTTAGCTACCTGAAGTATTTAGTGAAACTGAACTAATCTAAAACGTCTTGATTTTTAACTCAATAGATTTTTTAGCTGGCAGAACATTGCCAGCAGTGTATTCTTGGAAGCTATGGTGGCATCGTAGCTGGAAGAAAATAAGTATATTTGTATGTGATACATAATTGGTCTGTAGGCCACCGGTGATGGCTCAGCATGTTATAACGTCTGTTAGTTAGTATTTTTTTTTAAAGTCTATTTTTTTGTGTGAAAAGAAAATAACAGAATTATGTCCCCCTTTTTCTTTCCTTTCTCTTATCTCTGCCTTCTTTTGAATTTGATGATAGACCATTCTGCTTTTTATGGTAGCAAGAACTCCTTTGAAATTTGTAAAGGAACACCTATACTGGCTAAAAGTGCAAAGCAGACTACCTAAATGTAGTTCAGGGGTCTTGGCTACTTTAGTTCTCCTTCTGAGGCTCCCCTTGGGTAATTCATATTGTCAGTAAGGTAGTCCTAGGTCACTATAGAGCTGCAGGGGGGGGTCTTAGATTCAAGGAGAGAAGGTAACTAACCGGAACTTCTGACCCAGATTCTATTCTTTGCAGTTGCTTTTGCAAGCTGTAATTAGGTATGTTAAATGGGCCTTTGGTTGTGTTCCTATATAGTCCTTGTGTTTTGGTTTGACTACGCCTACGGTTTGCCTGTTGTTGATTATGTTGTTACTTTCAGATGCTGGCAAGTCAACCATTGGAGGACAAATAATGTAAGTATATTTTTTGTTAAATACCTTTTGTTATCACTGTAAGACTCTCATGAAACCTTAATTAAAAGTATTTCTAAAAGCTGTCTTTTAGATTTGTTAATAAAAAGTAATATAGAACCCTAATTATAAGAAATTTTACTTTGTTTTAAATATAATTTTCTTTGGAATAATGAATCTAGGGGAACTGGTGTTTCCTTATTCATCAACTCCTTAAATATATGTGGATTTAATCAGAATGTCTGGCTAACATGCTTTTTTTTTCTTTTTTATCATATATAGAAGGTATCTAGGTATGAAAATGCCATGGTTGATGTTTAGTGATGTGTTCTAGAATTGAAAAATATTTTCATTTAAACATCTTTTTAATCTCTCCTAAAGTAGACGCATTTCTTTAAGCTGTTATCTTAAAGGATAACAGAGGGTCTAGAGGGCATATCTTCATTGTCTTGCTTTGTTAAGTAATCTTAATCAGTAAATTTGCCAGTTACTGCTGAAAATTTCTACAACAGATCCTAAAGCAGGCTATTATACAGGAATTCTTACCTAAGACTGAAAAGAAGTGGCAGGCCCATTTGATGTTGTGTTTTATGAAAGTGTGTATTTTTTGATTTAGATGACTATTGAGAACACCCAGAGACAGAAGCTTAGAACAGGATTTGATTTGGATAGAGTTAAGGGAAGCAGTTGGGTATTATTTAAAAATCATGATCTCATTTTGACTAGTATGTTTTAAATATTAAATAGTAAGACTTAATTGCTTGGATAGCACTTAGAATTCCTTTCTTTTACATTAGTATTTACATTTGCTGTTTGAAAAAAAAACATTTATTTTGAAATAATTTTAGACTTACAGAAAGGTTCCAAAAACAGTAGTGGAATTGTTAGACAATTTTATTCAGCCTACCTTAATGTTAACATACTAAATAACCATTGTACAATCATCCCAACTAGCGAGTTATCACTGGTACAAACTAACTAACTAAACTACAGATCGCATTTGGATTTCACCAGTTTTTCAACCAGTATCATTTTTTCTGTTCTAGAATTCCACATTACACTTAGTTGTTATGTCTCTTTAGTCTCCTCCAACGTGTGACATTTCCTCAGTCTTGTCTTTCATGACCTTCATAATTTGAAGAGTGCTGTTTGGTTATTTTATTGGATATTCTTCAATTTGGGTTTGACAGTGTTAATAATTAGACTGAGGGTATGCATTTTGGAAGAGAATATCTCAGAAGGTATGTTGTGCTCGTATGAGAGTGCAGATGATTGCAATATTCAGTATGTTTTATCTATTACTGGTGATAAAAGCCATGATTACTTGGTTAAGGTGTCCGCTGCCAGAATTTAGCACTGTAAAGTTATTTTTTTCCCATTATCTTGGGGGAGGTAATCTGAGACTGTAAATGTCTTTTCCACTGAAATTCTCCATGATTTCAGCATCTACCCCAGTGGCACTTGTACTTTAAAGTAGCTTTTTTATGGAATTCAAATTCCCTTCGAGAGCTTTAAAGATTTCCTAACTTCACAACTGAGCAATCCATGAGTAATTAAATGTTTGTTTCTCTTTTCTTTCAACATTTTCAGGTATTTGACTGGAATGGTTGACAAAAGGACACTTGAGAAATATGAAAGAGAAGCTAAAGAAAAAAACAGAGAAACTTGGTAAACTTTTATGACACTATAAGTTACTTTTCAGGAAATGACTTATGCTTTTGTAGTCTACTAACATATAAATTCATAAGAGGAGACTTGTGGGATAAATATAAAGCATCTATTTAATTGAGACATTACCTGGCTACAAAATTTCATTCACAGAATTTATAATAATCAGGAACAGATGTTACAGTGGAATTTGGGGAGAAAGCAGATAACATAATAGTACTTAAGGGTATGATCATTATGTGAGTAAACCGTTGAAAGATAAAAGAATAGATGGAATAATATATTGACAGTAAGTTGCCTTTGCATGGAGAGAGGGTCAGCTCTTTTCTTCTTTCTAACCTTATCTTATTTTTTCTTAAGTTAACAAGCTTTATCTCAATAGGACATTGGTGGTCTTTTTTTTTTTTTTTTATTCTGTGTTAAGGGGAAAAGTTCCTAATCAATATAATAATAAAAAATGGATTCAGTTCAGTTCAGTCGCTCAGTTGTGTCCAACTTTTTGCGACCCCATGAATCACAGCACGCCAGGCCTCCCACCAACTCCCAGAGTTCACTCAAACTCATGTCCATCGAGTCGGTGATGCCATCCAGTCATCTCATCCTCTGTCATCCTCTTCTCCTCCTGCCCCCAATCCCTCCCAGCATCAGAGTCTTTTCCAATGAGTCAACTCTTCGCATGAGGTGGCCAAAGTATTGGAGTTTCAGCTTCAACATCGGTCCTTCCAATGAACACCCAGGACTGTCTTTAGAATGC
>NW_011494865.1:2164650-2182208 GCF_000754665.1 Bison bison bison | reverse complement strand
ACTGGTTGGATCTCCTTGCAGTCCAAGGGACTCTCCAGAGTCTTCTCCAACACCACAGTTCAAAAGCATCAATTCTTTGGTGCTCAGCTTTCTTCACAGTCCAACTCTCACATCCATACATGACTACTGGAAAAACCATAGCTTAATTGGCCTTTGTTGGCAAAGTAATGTCTCTGGTTTTTAATATGCTGTCTAGGTTGGTCATAACTTTCCTTCTCAGGAGTAAACGTCTTTTAATTTCATGGCTGCAGTCACCATCTGCAGTGATTTTGGAGTCCAAAAAAATAAAGTCTGCCACTGTTTCCACTGTTTCCCCATCTATTTCCCATGAAGTGATGGGACCAGATGCCATGATCTTCGTTTTCTGAATGTTGAGCTTTAAGCCAACTTTTTCACTCTCCTCTTTCACTTTCATCAAGAGGCTTTTTAGTTCCTCTTCACTTTCTGCCATAAGGGTGGTGTCATCTGCATATCTTAGGTTGTTGTTATTTCTTACTTACTATGAAATACAGATGATGTGATGAGGTAATCTAAATTAACACTGTTACGGATGGTTTGAATTTATATAT
The DNA here is from genome assembly GCF_000754665.1 of Bison bison bison. NCBI lineage: Eukaryota > Metazoa > Chordata > Mammalia > Artiodactyla > Bovidae > Bison > Bison bison. Next base: position 2,181,639 of record NW_011494865.1, on the reverse strand, counting down.
GTAATTTTATATGGCAAAGAAATAACCAAATAATTCTTAGCAAGTAACCATTGGTTCCAAATGGTGGGTTAGTGGCCTTCACTTTTAGAAGGTACCCTTAGACAGCCTTACTTGTATTATAGTTTGTGCTAGATGATTTTTAAAATGAAATATAAAGGAACTCATTACTTAACTCATAGTGATATTGGCATTGGTACTAAATAGTCTTTCTATGTATGTTGTCATCTTGTTATTATACATAATATTTGCTTACAGAGTGTATAACTGACACTGGATATATATAAAAGCTCTTGAGTGTTTGAATCAGAAGAATATAAGTTTTAGTCATTTAATTTTTACTTCTACCCAGTCCTGTTCATGATTTAAATGTATGTTGAACATAAAATTCTTCTACCATTAATTACATGTTTAATGGTAGAAGAATATTTTTAAAACTCCTGTTCTTACCAGTATTGTTATTTTAAAATTATTTCAGGTACTTATCTTGGGCCTTAGACACAAATCAGGAAGAAAGAGACAAGGGTAAAACAGTAGAAGTGGGTCGTGCCTACTTTGAAACGGAAAAGAAGCATTTTACAATTCTAGATGCCCCTGGCCACAAGAGTTTTGTCCCAAATATGATTGGTGGTGCTTCTCAAGCTGATTTGGCTGTACTGGTAAGGAAAGATGTTTCCAGTTCATCCCTGTATTTGTTCGCAGCCCAACTTGAAATATAAACACTTGGATTTACCTTCTAAAAGCTAGAATTTAGATTACAGTGAACTGTAAAATATACAAAGTTACAGTTTTCACTTTGTTTCACTAATCTGCCCAAGAAATCTTCATAATTTGATTTACTTATGAAAATGTTTCTGCTTTTCTCTACCATTGCTATTATCTCTGTGTCAGAAATTAGTGTCCACTGACTGCTAAACCTAATCCATTTTGTACTCAATCCTGTGAGTACAAAAATGAGTAAGAAATTATCTGTTTAAGATCTTCAGTCATTTTGCAATTTGGGGGTAGTTATTGTACTAGCACTAAATCACATATATGTTTGAAATGTAAAATATAAATTTACATATAAATGTAAAAATAAAATATAAAATATAAAAATGTACTAGATTTTGGAGAATTGGGAATGAGAAGAAACATATACCAAAATTTTTTTAAGTATTTAGACATTGTGACATTCAAAAGTACATATATGCTCAGACGATAAAAGAATCTACCTTCAATGCAGGAGACCCAGGTTCAATCCCTGGGTCAGGAAGATTCCCCTGGAGAAGGCAGCCCTCTCCAGTGTTTTTGCCTACAGAATCCTGTGGACAGAGGAGCCTGTCAGGCTGTGGGGTCACAAAGAGCTGGACACACTGAATGACTAACTCACTCACTTCTATTTTCTTGCAAGATGCTTCTGATAAAACTGAAAAGAAAAATGTTGTATTGCTAGAAGAGTGTACTTGAATGTGTAAGAATAAACTGTTGATTTCTTGGAACAGGTAATCTCTGCCAGGAAAGGAGAGTTTGAAACTGGATTTGAGAAAGGAGGACAGACGAGAGAACATGCCATGCTGGCAAAGACGGCAGGCGTCAAACACTTGATTGTGCTCATTAATAAGATGGACGACCCAACAGTGAATTGGAGCAATGAGAGGCAAGCTTGGATGTCTTAATGTTTGTTCATACTCTGTTTAATGTTGAAACTATAGAGTTCAGTTGCTTTACATTATAATTATTTATAAATATTAATAGATATGAAGAATGTAAAGAGAAACTGGTGCCGTTTTTGAAAAAAGTTGGCTTTAATCCCAAAAAGGACATTCATTTCATGCCATGCTCAGGACTGACGGGAGCAAATCTTAAGGAGCAATCAGATTTCTGTCCTTGGTACATGTAAGTAATCTTTTAAAAAGTTTGTGTCTTATTAAGTAATCTTTTTTTTAATTAATTTTTTGGCTGCACAGCATGTGAGATCTTATTTCCCTGACTAGGGCTCGAATCTGTGCCCCCCTGGATCACTAGGGAAGGCCCAGTGTGTTTATGTGTGTTAGTCACTCAGTCGTGTCTGACTCTTTACGACCCCATGGACCATAGCTCACCAGGCTCCTCTGTCCATGGGATTCTCCAGGCAAGAATACTGTAACCTTTCCCTTCTCCAGGGGATCTTCCCCACCCAAGGACCAAACCAGGGGCTCCTGCATTGCAGGCAGATTCTTCATGGGTTGAGCTACCTGGGAAGCCCAATAATTTAAGAAAATATTGAGTGTAACCTTGGCTTTAAAAATGCCATGACCTTTGTCTTTTACCTGGGTTTTCTTTTTTGTTATTGAGTTGTTAGGGTACTTTATGCACTGGGTACAATTCCCTTATCAGAGACATGATTTGCAAGCATTTTCTCCCATTCTGTGGGCTATCTTTTTACTTTCTTCATAGTGTCCTTTGAAATACAAAAAGGTCTTAATTTTGATGAAGTCTTGTTTATTTTTTCTCTTAATTGTGCTTTTGGTGTCATGCCTAGGGAATTGTTGCCCAATCCAGTCATAAAGAATTAGACCTGTTATTTTCATTTAAGCCTATTGAAGCTCTTAGGTGTGTGTTTCATTTTTGGATTAATGTTTTATAAGGTAAAGTCTTGAATACTTCAGCTTTGTGAGTATTTAAATTGGGAAATGTGAGTCTTTGACTTTTATCCCTCCACCCCCCAAGAATATTTTGCCTTTTTGGGTCCCTTGAATTTCCATATGAACATTGGGATCAGCTGGTCAAATTTCTGCAAAAAGGCAGTGGGACTTTAATAAGAACTGACTGAATTTGTAGATCAGTTTGGGGGGAACATTGCGATCTTGGCAATATTATACCTCCCAATTCACATACTGTATTTTTAAAGGGGAAATTACAGAATCTTGATTTCAGAGCTGGAAAAAGTCCATGAAAAATTAAGTTATATAGTGTGGCTTCTGTTTATTACAACATGTGGGTTATTTGCCATTAAATATTTTTATAAGTTTACAGGGAAACTTTTTCATTATATTGATCTATTATGTTATTTTTTTAGAAAACATTTCTGAGGAATAAGTGAGATGAACTAGATAAAGTTAGAGCCATGTAATTTCTTAAAATTTTAACATTTATGTTGACTCTTTATTATATTCTCAGTGGATTACCATTTATTCCATATCTGGATAATTTGCCAAACTTCAATAGATCAGTTGATGGACCAATCAGGCTGCCAATTGTGGATAAGTACAAGGTACCCAAAATGTTAAAGAAACTGGGTTTTATGGGAGGTGACAAATTATTTTGTGTTCTGTTTTAAACTATGAAATAACTTTAATAATTAACAACATAACACAGGTATCTCTTTAATAAAGATTATGTTATTCAGTGATATAGACCATAATTAAATCAGTTTAATTTAATTTGGTTGTTTTTCTATGAGCCAGTGATCATTTTTTGGTGAGAGATTCTTATAAGTAAAACTTCTGAAAGAGTTTCTACATTAAAGTTGATAGATACTGACAAATAGCCTTCCAAAATGCAGTGCTAATTTACATGGCCACCAGCAGCATATGAACATGTTTACCATAGCCTAACCAACACTGGATGTAGTCTTTAAAGAATAAGCTTCAAATAAAGAAAAAAATAATAAGCTTCACTATTTTTAACTATGTTTTCAGCTTCATTTTAAGTACTGCACTATCAATATGTAGTATTTTGCTTTTTTTCAAATACATCATTATTTCATTAGCTTCATGCTAAGTTTCTTGAAATTTAGTTTTTAAATAGGGAATGTCTCAGACAGTTTTGAGAGAACCTCAATTTGAACAACAAATTTAGATCTTCAAACGTAAAATTCTGTCTCCTGCAGTGTGTTCTTTTTAAATCCCTAGGCATACTTATTTATTAGTATTATATATATGTATATTTGTTGCCTGTGTCTAAGATTAATCCTAAGGATTCTACCACTTGAGCTAAAGATTTTCTTTTCTGAGTAAGCCTTGCAATATTTCACTTTGGGTTGTTGAACTCCTGTATAGTAGTAACAGAAGTCTGACATTTGGTTTTTTATTTTAAATTTAAACAGGATATGGGCACTGTGGTCCTGGGAAAGCTGGAATCAGGATCTATTTGTAAAGGCCAGCAGCTTGTGATGATGCCAAACAAGGTAAGAATTCATAATGCTCTTGTTCATTTAAGTTTTCTCTTGAAAATATTAGTAAGGAATCAGAACTTTTCAATCTTAGGGATTTCATTAAAAGAAACCACTTTTTAAATCCAACATTGGTGGTGGTGGTGGTGGTTTAGTTGCTAAGTTGTGTCCGACTCTTGCGACCCCAGGGACTGTAGCCTGCCAGGCTCCTCTATCCATGGGATTCTCCAGGCAAGAATACTGGAGTGGGTTGCCATTTCCTTCTCCAGGGGGTCTTCCCAACTCAGGGATCGAACCCAGGTCTCTTGCACTGCAGGCAGATTGTTTACCAACTGAGCTATGCGGAGCTAGTTAATGTCAAGTGCAAAATTTAATCAAGAATATGTGGTGTTATTTATTGACAAATGGAGAAGGGACAGTATTGGCACCATGTCAGAGTTAAAAAGTACATCATCATGAGAGCTTCAGTTAGTTATTTTATAGGAAGTAAATAGAGATTTGTAGTGGTTGAGTGATTTGCTTCTGTTAACATTCTAGATTAGTAAGTGAGCCAGGGATGAAAACTCAGGTTTAACGTTAATATAATTAGCTTTCTTTTTTGTACATAGTAGTTATGTTGGATACTATAAAATGTGTCCAAGCTATGCCCCTAATTTATTTGGGGAGAAAGGGATTTTTTTTTTTTTTTAATAATAAATGGGTCTTTTCTTGACTCTTAATACCTTATTGTAGTTTCTTCATTATAGCAGAGGGTTTCATTAAATAACATGAACAAATCTCAATGAACTATATTCCTTTGTGTTATTTTTGACTGGTCAGTTGCTGGTAATTGCAGATGACCTGTTACTAAGAAACTGTTACCTGTTTTCCAGAGGACTTCTCTAACAATCCAAAGATGTTGTTTACGTAGGAAAAGGCCTGAATTATCAGAACCTCCAAATAGACATTTTGTTAGATTTAACTGAGAATTTCTTTACCATGCTTATTCCAGGCAAAGAATATTACAAAAGACAATTGTCAATGTACTGTTGAGTTTTAATTGAAACCTTACAAAGTATACTTCGGGGTTTCTTGATGCCTTATGCATTGGAGATCAGAGTATGCTATCATAGTGTCTTTTCTTTAAGAGGTAATTATGCAGTGATAAACGAGTGAAAATAATGGTCAGTTTGAATCCTTGTATTTTGTCTGTTGAGCAATCACAGAAGTCAAATTTGCTTGTGGAGATGGAAGCAAGGGGCTGGGGGAAGAAGAATGGGGAGTGGATTCTTAATGGGCACAGAACTTCCTTTTGGGGTAATGATGTTTTGGAACCAGATACTGATAATGGTTGTATACCATTGTGAATGTCGATGCCACTGAATTGTATGATGTAAAATAGTTTTAAAAGGTAAATATGAGTATTTTATCACAATAGAAAAGTACTTACTATGGGCAAGTGAACTGAGTGCTGGGCTGTAGCTAAAGGTGAAGGGACTCAATATATTAGTTCTCTTTAGAAACTATCACTTTACACTAATTACTGAACAGTTCAGTGTAGCATATCTTACAGGTGTTAATCAGTCCTTAAGAACTCAGTTTACTTCAGTCCCTGAGTTTCAGTGGAATAGAATTATGTTTTAAAAGATGTTAGACTATGCTGTGCTGTGCTTAATTGCTCAGTCGTGTCCAACTCTTTGCAATCCCATTGACTGTAGTCCACCAGGCACCTCTGTCCATGGGGATTCTCCAAGCAAGAATACTGGAGTGGGTTGCCATGCCCTCATCCAGGGCATCTTCCCAACCCAGGGATTGATTGAACCCAGTTCTCCTGCATTGCAGCTGGATTCTTTACTGTCTGAGCAACCAGGGAAGCCCAGATGTAAGACTATTTTACACTGAAAAATTATAGGTAGGGAACCTACAGAATGGGGGTAAGAAATTGTATATCATAAATCTGATAAAGGGGTTACTATCCATAATATATCAAGAACTACAACTCAACAACAAAAAGAAAGAACCTGACTAAAAAATTAGCAAAGAACTTAAAGCAGGCATTTCTCAAAGAAGATGAACAAGTGGCCAACAAACACATGAAAAGAAGCTCAACATCACTAATCATTGCTGCCGCTGCTGCTACTGCTGCTAAGTCGCTTCAGTCGCGTCCGACTCTGTGCGACCCCACAGATGGCAGCCCACCAGGCTCCGCCGTCCCTGGGATTCTCCAGGCAAGAAACACTGGAGTGGGTTGCCATTTCCTTCTCCGATGCGTGAAAGTGAAGTCACTCAGTAAGTGTCCGACTCTTCGTGACCCCATGGACTACAGCCTACCAGGCTCCTCCATCCGTAGGATTTTCCAGACAAGAGTACTGGAGTGGGTTGCCATTGCCTTCTCTGGTGAGATAATGCCTCACAGCCATCTGGATGGCTATTTAAAAAAAAGAAAAACCCAGAAAATAACAAATGCTGGCAAGGATGTAGGGATTTGGAACCCTTTCTGGATTGTTGGTAGGAACGTAAAATTGTGCAGCTGCTGGGGAAGACTTAATGGCATTTCTTCAAAAACAAAAATAATAATAAAAATAGAGTAATCATGATCCAGCAGTTCCATATCTGAGTATACACCCTTAAAAGCTGAAAACAGACCTTGAAGAACCAATGTCCATAGCACCCAACACACGGAAGCAGGAGCAAAGCAGGAGCAAATACGGTGTACACATAAAACGGCATATCACTCAGCTTAGAAAGGAAGGATATTCTAATATAAGCTACAACATGGATGAACCTGGAGGGCATTACTACTAAGTGAAATCAGCCAGCCAGCCATACATACATAAATCATGTATGACTCTCCACTTTTGTGAAGCACTTTGAGTAGATAAAATCTTTACTACCTCTCAGAAAGTAATTAAAAAATTAATCTTAATTTTTCATAAGTATGGATTACAGATTTGACTTGCTCTGTTTTGTTTAGTTATAAAAGTCTTCATTTAGGGAAAGGAATTGTTACACTGGATTATTTGGGCAAAAGGTAGTAAACATACTTGTTTGGTTATATATGATGGAACTGCTAGTTTCTACCTCTTTATTCCATTACTCTAAAGAATTTGCTAGCAAATATGGCTGTACTACTAGTTTTTGGAATGAATTTCAAGACAGGTATCAGTAAGGTATAAGCTACCTTTTGGGAAAGAAAGCCATTATTTGTGTATGTGTATGGGGGAGAAACTACTGGAGTTTAGCAAATGACAGTTTGTAGAATTCTGGTATGTAATACAATGATTCTGGATTTTCTACTGTTTATATACCATCCAATGAGAAAGTTCACTTTTGTCTTGAAGGTTGTTATTTTGTTTTGTTTTCTGGCATGTGTTTTAAAAATATGAATTATCTCCAAGGGAGGAAATGGAGTAAAATAAGGGACTACTTTGTGGGTATGGCTTTTAACATTTTTCCCCATCTATATGCTTAAAAAAATTATTGTAATAAAAGACAAATTTTACCACTATTGACATTTTGTACGTTCACAGTATTGTGCAGCCATCACCACGTCTAGTTCCAAAACATTTTCATCACCCTAGAAGGAAACCTCTACCTATTAAACAGTCAGTGTGCTTTTAAAGCTTAGTTGTTCAAATAACCTTAGAAAAATACATTCTTCAGATGTTTGGGGATTGATAGGTAATAGAAGCTATGTCCGGAAAAGGCAATGGCACCCCACTCCAGTACTCTTGCCTGGCAAATCCCATGGACGGAGGAGCCTGGTAGGCTGCAGTCCACGGGGTCGCTAGGAGTCAACATGACTGAGCAACTTCACTTTCACTTTTCCCTTTCATGCATTGGAGAAGGAAATGGCAACCCACTCCAGTGTTCTTGCCTGGAGAATCCCAGGGACAGGGGAGCCTGGTGGGCTGCTGTCTCTGGGCTTGCACCGAGTCGGACACGACTGAAGCGACTTAGCAGCAGCAGCAGCAGCAGAAGCTATGTCTCTTAACTCCTGAAATTTAAGAATAATGAAAGTTATATCTATAAAATTAAAATGATTTATGTTTTAATTTTAGAAAAGTAAGAAAGGTAGATATTCTGTTTGGAAATTATTAGGATGTGATATTTAAAATATGACAGATAAATCTTTTAATTGGCAGCTTGTAATTCTAGGATATGATTTTCATTAAGTTCATGTTATACAAATGTTACAGAGTTTTAAACTCAAAAGAATTACTTTGGCTAATCAACAACCACAGAAAAATGTGACTTGTAAGTCTTCAGCAAACATTATTTTCCATTCTAAAATGTAGTGAATGTATCAAGTTTTCCAATCTTGGTTTCTTTTTAAGCACAATGTGGAAGTTCTTGGAATCCTTTCTGATGATGTGGAAACCGATTCTGTAGCCCCAGGTGAAAACCTCAAAATCAGACTGAAAGGAATTGAAGAGGAGGAGATTCTTCCAGGGTTCATACTTTGTGATCCTAATAATCTTTGTCATTCTGGTCGCACATTTGATGCCCAGGTAAACCAGATATTGTTGTTATCATGATGACCTTCACTGTCACAATGAGGCTAGGATTTAAATGCCCTTTGTCCTGATAACTGGTGATATGCCATTGTGTGCAGAAGGGGAACTGAAATAGGATAAACCATATATAGAGATCACAACAGCTGTGATGTATATCTCATACCCAAATGGTCTTTGATGGTACAAGTCCTGGGTAGAAAGTATGCATTTTTAGTTTTTATATTCTGTTGATAATATATATTGATACTTAATATTTTGCTTAAAGTGTCTTTATGCTCTACTTTAAGTAGAGCATAGTTGCCTTGGAAGTCATGGTTTGTCTGCTTATTCAGAGCAAGCAAATTTCCAGATAGGAAAACAATTAATTTCTCCATGTTATTAGCAACCTGACTTCCCCAGGAGGATGACAGAGTAAGTTAACTGGTACAACTCACAGAATTTTTGAGTTGTTATATGATGATTAATCAAGTTAGGTTTTTCTGTCAGATACAAGCTTGTTAACTTTGGAGCTTGTATACTGGGAAATGGATAAAACTAAGTTCATATCAGGAGGGAAAATTGTAGCATGTGAGCAGCAGTGAATGCCTTGGTGGAGGAGTATAGAGGAAAGGCTTCCCAGAGAAGAAAGTATGCCTATGTTTTTAAAGTTTGGGCACTTGCCAAGAAGATCTGTAGGATAAGGATATCAAAAAGTCATGCTTTGAGGTAACCCAATCTGACCTATCACTTCCAACACAAAAATAAGTTGCTGCCCTACTGAAATTGTGAGTTACACATTCAATTCTTTTTTTACCTAGGGATAAAGATGATAATTTTTTTTGTTTGACAGATAGTGATTATAGAGCACAAGTCCATCATCTGCCCAGGTTATAATGCGGTGCTGCATATCCATACCTGTATTGAAGAAGTTGAAATAACAGTGAGTTTTAAGATAATTGGGGTTTTTGTTTTAAGACCATTATTCACACTTCTGGTCTTAAAGATTCTTTTATTAGGCATTATTCTAATCTCATCCTTTTTTCTTGGATAGGCCTTAATCTGCTTGGTAGACAAGAAATCAGGAGAAAAAAGTAAGACTCGACCCCGTTTTGTGAAACAGGATCAAGTGTGCATTGCCCGCTTGAGGACAGCAGGAACCATCTGCCTTGAGACCTTTAAAGACTTCCCTCAAATGGGTCGCTTTACTTTAAGAGATGAGGGTAAGCCTTTAAATTGATGTCCAGAGGTTTGTCTAAGGTGCTTAGCTTTGGTAGTTTTCATCTGAGTACAGTGCACATTAGAAGTTCATAGGAAACTTGGATACCTGTTTATAATATATGTTATATATGTTTTATGAGTTGAATGAATTAAACAGACTTGACCATACACTTTAGTAGTAATGCTCTAGATGAAGAACCTTAATCTTGATATTTTGCAGGCAGTAGGTTTTGGGAGTCCTTTTATTTATTGCTAAATAAGACATTTCTATGATAAAATCCTCTCTAATATGTGTGATAAAACCTCATCTTGAAGGACTTTATCCAGTAGAGCAAATTTTTGCTAGTAAGCAAACCTTTGAGGTAGACATGCTTATTTTTTAGAAAAAATCATTTTAAAATCCAATATGATAAACTTTAACTGCACTGAAATGGGAGGAGATAAAGGAGTACATAGATTGATAGCCTTAATGCCTAATATATTCAAGGTTTAGTATTTATTCATTATATTTTTATAAATAAAAATATTTAAAATAAAAGGTAATATAAAATAAAAATATTTTTATTATATTTTTAATATTTATTATTTATTTCAGGGTTTAATGTTCATGTTCTTGTGTGTGTGTGTCCACTTCTGCCTGAGTGAATTGGAATTGGTGTAATTTTCCTATTTCAAACAGCTATGAAACTTTGGTATCATAGAAACAAAATGACTTTGTGTTTAATAGAACATTTCTCTTATAGAGTATTACTTTAGGTTACTATTTTAAGACTATGGAAGACTTTACATAAAACTTTATGGTTCACTTAAAATACAGAATAGTCAGTTCATATATTAGTTCTAATTCAATTCAGCAAAAACTTTACTGTATATCCACTGAATGTCAGGAGTTGTGCCAAGCACTGGGAATATGATGGATATGGTTCCTGAGCTTTATTTCAGAGGAAACTATATAAAGATGGTATACATTTAAAGTCATTATCTTAAAAGTCTTCTTGATGATAGTGAAACTGGCTATTGGGGCTTTCCTATTAATATAACAAAATGAGAATTTTATTTAGCAATTAGAAATTAATGTAGCAAGAATTTTTAACTTCAGATTCCCCCCCCCCCCCCCCAAAGAATAGCTTGGCTTTTAGGTTTTTCACAAGACCAAATGGATTTTGTATTTCTAATAATAGGGTCTGAGAGCCCTTTTTAACAGCTTTTATTGAGATAATTTAAATACCGTGAAATTGACCTGTTTGGAGTATATAGTTCAGTGAATTAGTATGTTCAGAGTTGTATAGTCATCACTACATCCTAATTTTATAACATTTATAACATCTGAAAAAGGAACCCAAATACCTGTTTACCAAGTTACCACCGATTATTCTATCCACCTCTGGCCATTGTAGGCAACCATATGTCTACTTTTTCTCTGCCTGCCTTTTTTGGACATGACTTATAAACAGAATCATATAGTTTGTGACCTTTAGTGTGTAGTTTATTTCACTCAGCATGTTTTTGAGGTTCACCCATGCTGTGATATGTATATAATTCATTCCTTTTTATTGCCAAATAATAATTCTACTGTACAGATATATCCATACTTTACTTTTCAGCATAGGTTTTAATTAGTAATTTACATTGTAAAATAATGATAAAGTTTTAATATCTAACATAGCCTTGCTGTTAACTACTGAAAAGGTTTCTTAAAAATTTCATTTCTAGGTAAGACCATTGCAATTGGAAAAGTTCTGAAACTGGTTCCAGAGAAAGACTAAGCATTTTCTTGATGACCCTGCACAATACTGTGAGGAAAATTGACTGCAAAAGCCTACTTCACACCGCCTTCTCTTATTTTCTGCCCATTGACAAAACTCTCCCCATATTTTGCAAAGACAAAATTCACAGCAAAAGTCCACATTATGTCAGCTTTCTCATATTGAGAGCTCTGCTATGCCACTGTTGAATTTTTCCCAAGATTTTTTTCTTCCCCTCTCAAACTCTGCTTCCTTGGACAGATTTGGCAATAGCTTTGTAAGTGATGTGGACATAATCGCCTACAATAATGAAAAACCTACCAGGAATTTTTTTATTTTTCATTTCCCCTTAGGCATACCTAGTCTTTTTCCCCCGAGGCAGATCATTCTGAGTGTGCGAGTGTGTGTGCACATGTTACAAAGACAACTACCATGTTAATAAAATATTCAATTTGAAACCCTTTTTGGTATTTGAATTGCTTTTGAATACTGTTTTTTATCTGGATGTAACATTGTTGCATTAGCTTTTTAACTGGACCAAGTAATCAAGTACATTTTATTACTTGGACTTTTCTAAACTCTTTTCCTCTCCACTACTTAAATGAGGCACTTACAAACCATGTTCAAGTTTGTATTAAAAGAAAGAATTAGATGGAACCCTTCTTTTGATGGTTAATGCATACATACAATATCTTTATGCAACTATGACACTGCTTTATTAGGTCTCTCAGTTATTTTCTGCCAACTGATATTTTAACATGGTTTCTTAAACAAAGTAAGTGGTTTTAAGACACAGGAACAGCATATCTGTAGTTTTCATAAGTATAAAGCATAATGAAATTGTACCCCTACAAAAAATTCCATTAACTTGTTAAATTAGTGGAATTTACAATAAAAACAGCATGTTGAGACCTGGCATAAATGCCTCCTTTAGTATTTATAAGAGCTGCATGCAACTAGTATGAAAACCATATCAATTGCAAGTGCCAGTTCTACAAATTATTCAGTTTATTTATTGTTTATATCAGTAATTTTAAAGGCTGGATGACTCTTGCTGGTTAAAGCTAAATCTCATCCAGTAACTAAATGAATACATATTTAGAACCATCAGAATCTGCACAGGAAAGTTAACAACAAGTAGAATTATGTTTTTCTCGATTATTCAAAATTGTTTTCTTAAATATATGCTGAAATTTGCTAAATTATGATTTGGATGGCCCAGAGTGCAGCACTGTGGTGGTTTTTAGATTGAATCCTGACCTTCTGCTACAACTGTCATGATTTTGAAATTTTTAATGAGAATAAATGGGAAATGGAAGGGATACTTTCAGGGATTTTTTTCTGGGTTTATTGGAAGCCCCACTTTGATTTTGAGTGTTGCCATTTACAGAAGACTTGGCCTCTTTTAGATTGGCTTAATCTCTAAATAAGATACTTTGTTAAGTGTATATCTAATGACATGTCACCTCCCTGTAATCTTCCTGCCTCAGAAAAGAAAAGCCTCCTCTATTTCCAGCCACAAACATAAAAACTAAATCTATCATGTTTTCATAACTGTAAAATTCCCATTCATTTCATGAATGACGCTACAGCTTATGGACAGAGCACAGTTACTGTCCTGCAGTTTCCTATAACTATACTCATGGTTATTAAAGTTGCATGAAATTTAAGTTATACTATGTTTGCAAATCTGGGCTTTTAGTTTTCTGGAATATGTGGGAGCTTTAATTAATATATTATAACTTTTTATACTTCCAAGTTAATAAGAACAAAATACTAGCAATTGCTTGGATTTTAATGAATCTTTAAAAGCTCAAGAGTCACTGAAATTATTTCCAGAGATATATTTCCATTTTTAAATTGAACACATTTTTGAAAAAAAGTTATGTTTGCTATTAAAAGTTACACTTTTAGAATATTATGTGCATGTTGCCAAGACTCAAAATGACTTGGATATCAACTGTGAAGGGCCTACCTCTAAAAAAATAAAGAGAATAAATATAATTATGAAATAAAACTTTTGATGGATTCTTGCACATTTATGCAAGTAAGATTATTTAGAAGAAACCTCATTGTTAAATTAACCAACACCATGCATTTTTGTGGGCTTTGAAGTTCTGTGGGAAGAATGCTTACTTGATGCATTTAAAAACCTTCATTACACTGCCTGGTTACTTGGATGGGCAGATGTGTCTGAAGTGAACTGGCAGTGTGGGGAGATGTCAGACCTATGAAAAGCAATATACAGATTCCTATGCTGTCATTTTGTCTTCTGCAAATGCAAGTGTGTTTATATTGTTGACAATGCAAAAACAGGGTAATTGGCTACAGACTTAGGACAGACCTAAACATTTTTCTTTGCTGTCTTTAGCCTAGATATGTTAGAATCACAATTTTCTTTGCATCTTTTTACATTAATGATGTTCTTTATACAGCTTTCATGCTAGATTATTTAATCATAGTTTTTTAAATTAATAAACTTAAGATACTGAAATAAACATTAAATAATTGCCATTTTTCAACCTTTATTTCTTACTATGGGAGAAGGGGAAATAGGTTTCTTGTTTTTAATTTGCAAACATAATTCATCCAGTGAAAATCTATGTAAAATCAAACTAAAAGAGATGGACTGAGTATATAATGCTATGAAATTAAGTGACAAATAGTAAGGTATTCTTGAATAATTAAGCCCATGTATATTTGTTTTGAATTGAGTCTTGAAATATGTGATAATTGAATGTAAAAACTTTGTGAATTGTAGAAGAATAAGGTTATTCACTGTAACAAGAGGTAGTTCATACTTGTCTGCTAGTTACATAAACTACAAGAACTACTTTTACAAAATAGGATGGACTTTGAATGTGATGCAGTTGACAGATACTGGCATCCTCAGCTGAAGTACTACAGATATTGGGGGTCATACGTTCAACCAGCTGCAGTTTTGCAACCCAAGAAAAAGGTGAACTTATGCTCAAAAACTGCTTTCATGATGAACTTTTGAAAAAAATCAAGAAAACTCCCTGGCAATCTTCAGAAACACTAGCTGTGACTGTAATTACTCCATGGTCTTTGATGGCTGTTCCATCTGGCAGCACTCTAGCACCTTTCCTCACTGGCGTGGACTTCTTATGGACTGCTGCTTCATGGATGAAAGCTTCACTGGTTTGGGTAGGAAAGTTTTTATTACAGCTCTTAACATCAAGCAAGTTTCAGCTTTTAAAAACCCTTTGTGAAAATTCTGGTAACAGCCCTATAGCTGATTGTGGAATGATTAAATGTTCAGTGTTGGCCTATCTTAACAGAATAAACTGTGCCATTAATCCTCTCACAGACATACATACATAAGGTAGATAGCAATCAACAGAATTTAGGGGACGATTTTCTGTCTCCAAATAACATGGCTTATATTTCCTCCAACTGATTTTTTCCATGATTGTAGCAGATGTCATCTAATACCTTTATGATCTTGTTTCTTTCCTCTACAGATCTTGCCATGGCAGCAACTTAAGTAAATAAATGTACTTAACACGTGCACAACTCAAAGACTAGTAGGTTTAAATTTAGCAGTCAGTTGGTTATATTAGATTTCATAGTAAATGGAATAGGAAGTGTTTTTATTTCCCTGTAGTTCAGTGGTTTCCATTTGAACCAATGTACTGCCAAATTTCAGATAGGGTAAATTTGGTTCAACTTATGATGGTTTTGGCTCTAGGATATTCTTAATTTTCAATATCCTAGGACATAACTGAGTCTTCCTTCAGTAAATATACTTTTCACATACCTCTAATCCTATGCTTCCTTGAAACAGTAATGTGCTAGCTGAGTTGTTTATTAAGAAGTGTTTTAAGGGCATGAAGGTGTGGGAATATTGGAGTATTCTCCAAAATAAGGGAGAAGCAGTAAGGCACCATGTCTGATTAGGCAGAAAATTAGGCAGGATTTAAGTGACCCTCAGAATGGTGGTAGTCTTTTCTGCCTTGTCACACATGCCACTGTGCCCTTTACTATGTACCGTGGAAACCTCAGGTTTGTGGACAGCAAAGGTAGAATGACATTGTGCTTCCCAAGGCTCCCCTCTGCCAGGCACATTAGCTTAGTGCTTGTCAGCCCAAGTCCCTGCTACCTCCTTGCTTGCTGCCCAGGAAGAGTGTTTGTGCTGGAGCTGGAGCTCCTGCACACCTCAGGCGACCAGACCACCCACATGCGTTAGGTGAAACTTAGGTCTGAGCCCAGGTCTACATTTTAAGGACTTAACATTTGGCACACATCTTAACTAGTTTCTTATCTTTGTTCTAGAAGAAATGTGGATCTCTCTCAGGCCAGGATTTAGTGACTAGTTTTCACTAGATGGCAGGTTAATACCTAGTTCTCCTTTTTTAAAAGACAGAATTGAAGGGAACTGATTAGGTTTGCTGGGTTTTTAACCTAATTCAAAAGCATGGCAGAATGCTCTAGGTAGGAATTATGGGAATCCAAGGTAAAGAAACCTTTTTCTTATGATTTGTAGCTACCTACTGTGCCTGACTTGGTGCCTGTGTGAGGATTAAGCCCTTAGTCTGCTCTTGCAATTATTCAAATGACTGAAGTTAAAAAAAATTTGCTTTTGTAATAACAATAAAAATTGTCATCTTCCCTTTTGAAGGATTTGTCCATTTGTTTATAATTATTGTATTCTGTCATACTCTGAGTGTATCTGCTTTCTTTACAGTTCTCAATGTCGTGTTCAGGCATCAGACGACACATAGGCACTGTATAGCTGTGTGTGCAAGGTTGACAATAGAGTATTTTTTATACTTTATGGCCCATGGAACCAGTGTCAGATACAAAAGTTGTATCAACACATCTTAAAGCAGAAAAATAGCGTTAGTACCTTGGATGTTTTAGCTTTCTAGTGGAGAATTTTATCTCCCAGTCTAGAATAAATGATGACCAAATTACGATTAGATTTTAAGTTTTCTGAATTTTAAAAGAACCAAAATTTGATGCTAACATGAAGATTTCGAAAAGTCATATACAGTCATGGCATCTTTTTGTGGTTCTTTGTATTTAGATCAGATCAGTCACTCAGTCGTGTCCTACTCTTTGCGACCCCATGAATTGCAGCATGCCAGGCCTCCCTGTCCATCACCAACTCCTGGAGTTCACTGAGACTCACGTCCATCGAGTCAGTGATGCCATCCAGCCATCTCATCCTCTGTCGTCCCCTTCTCCTCCTGCCCCCAATCCCTCCCAGCATCAGAGTCTTTTCCAATAAGTCAACTCTTTGCATGAGGTGGCCAAAGTACTGGAGTTTCAGCTTTAGCATCATTCCTTCCAAAGAAATCCCAGGGCTGATCTCCTTTAGAATGGACTGGTTGGATCTCCTTGCAGTCCAAGGGACTCTCAAGAGTCTTCTCCAAAACCACACTTCAAAAGCATC
>NW_011494865.1:2143065-2164550 GCF_000754665.1 Bison bison bison | reverse complement strand
GTCCAAGGGACTCTCAAGAGTCTTCTCCAAAACCACACTTCAAAAGCATCAATTCTTCGGCACTCAGCCTTCTTCACAGTCCAACTCTCACATCCATACATGACCACAGGAAAAACCATAGCCTTGACTAGATGGATGTTTGTTGGCAAAGTAATGTCTCTGCTTTTGAATATGCTATCTAGGTTGTTCATAACTGTCCTTCCAAGGAGTAAGCGTCTTTTGATTTCATGGCTGCAGTCACCATCTGCAGTGATTTTGGAGCCCAAAAAAATAAAGTGTGACACCGTTTCCACTGTTTCTCCATCTATTTCCCATGAAGTGGTGGGACCGGATGCCATGATCTTCGTTTTCTGAATGCTGAGCTTCTTTGTATTTAATTTGTATTTAATCTGTCCTCTAAACTCAACATTAGTCTTTAAAGTGAAATAAACAAGAATAAGCAGTAAAAGAAATTGTAATTTTATGATTTATATGAGCCTAATTTGCATTCTAAGGCATTTTCACCAAAAGTTCTATGAGTTTAGTGAAGAGCGAGGCTACTGATAATTTCTACCCGAACAATAGTTTAGCTAGAGGGGACATAATGAAAGAAACATGTTGAAATTGTTTTGCACTCTTGTTTGTGACTGTCTAGGTTGAGACTTCACCCCTCTGAATTGAGCAGTACAGTCTTCCTAAAGAACTTTGCTAATAAATCACACAAATTGTTACACTTCAAACAAAAACTATCTCCATTGCCATCTTTGCTATTTTCCTGGCAAATACACTTAGTTTTAGAATAAAAGAAAGAAATTTTGAAAGATTAGATTCTGAAGAGTAATTACTATTTATAAAGAAGGTCAGGCAGACAGAATGTGTACACAAAGGAGAATTTTTTTAATTAAGATAAAACTTGCATACAGAGAACTGCACAGATCTCAAGTTTAACAATGAATTAACCTGGTATATACAATTATGTTAACATCCCCATCAACATATAGAACATTTTCATCACTACAGAAAGTTTCTTTCTGCCTCTTTCCAAGCCATCCCTTACTCCTGCCAAGGCAATCACTACTCTGCCATAGATTAGTTTTGCCTGTTTTTGAATTCCAGGTAAATGGAATCATATTATGCACCCAGATGTCTTTTTTCCAGGGGTGTTCAGAGATTAATTAACTCACCTGTCTTATCACTAGTTTATTCTCTTTACTGCTGGGTAATTTGTTTGAATTATCATTAGAAATGCAAATGAGTAAATAAGCCAGAGAGGAAAGCTTCACATCTCCTTCCTTTATCTGCTTTTATAAAGCTGTTACCACACACAGACCACTTAGTATTCCTTAAAGGTGGTGAAATAACTTGAGCTTCCCTCCCGATCTATCAGTCTTGAGTGCCTGCTGCACTCTGTTCCCTTTGATGTGCCCTGTCAGTTATAACACTGGATTGTCCCAGGACTTCCCTGGTGGCCCAGTGGCTAAGACTCAGCACCCAATGCAGGGGGCCTGGGTTTGATCCCTGGTCGGGGAACTAGAACCCATGCAGAAAACTAAGACTCCGTGCAGCCAAATAAATAAATACTAAGAGAAAAAATACTAGATTGTCCCTATCAGACTTTCATGTTGTTAGAGCCAAGTTCATCTGACTTGTACCTCTGCTGATTAACTCTTTAAATCTCAAGGCTAAGTCCTTGTTTTCTTTTTTGGTAGATTTTACTAAATTACATGTATGAATAACTTTTAGAAGTTCTTTTATTGATCACTTATTGACCTATCATAATACTTCACAGAGGCTATTGAAAGTGAAAGTCACTCAGTCCTGTCCAAGTCTTTGCAACCCCATGGACTGGAATTCTCCAGGCAAGAATACTGGAGTGGGTAGCTTTTCTCTTCTCCAGGATATCTTCCCAACCCAGGAATTGAACCGGGGTCTCCTGCATTGCAGGTGGACTCTACCAACTGAGCTATCAGGGAAGCCCAAATATTGAGGCTATTGAAAACCTTCCTAATTTAAGTAAAGATGCACTTTGACTATCAGTAACATTTACCAGTTACATACTGTTGTGGTTAAATGAACACAGTCCTCCAAGAAGTTGTCAGCTGCTTATCTTCAATAATAAAAGATGATCAATGGTGCTGAAAGCACCCCCCCACACACTTTTAAGCCTAGAAATCACTTCTGAGAATAGTCTTGATGACATTTCTCAGGGAATATAAGGCTGATAGGATTAAAAAGTTGTCTTCCTAAATGGTGTACAAGGAGGCGTTGGTGTCCTTTGTGAGACAGAGTTAAATGGGGTGCTCAAGGCACCCACACAGCTGTACACAGATACAAGGAGAGAGCTAAACAGGAATAGCAAACAGGTTAATAGTTTCCCTACTGAAATTTTATCTGGTTTCACTGTTTTCCTGCTTCTCATTCACTAGGGCCTTCATTTCCTAATTTTTTTTTTTTAATCAGAATCTAGTAATTTCTTGACTTAACAACCTCTTCTTCCCTCCTTGAGTTTAGGCACACTGCCTCCCCTCTTTCAGACCCTAAGATGCACATTCCACTTTCCAATCCTTTTAATAATGATTATTTTCAGCAAAGGGCTAAGCCTGTCCTATTACAGTATGTGCCAGGTACTATGTACATATATACGTTATCTCATTCAATTCTCTTAACAATTCCAGTGCAGAACTAGTTTCCTCTTACATATTTAAAAAAAAAAAAAAGAGGCTTGGGAGATTAGCTGACTTGTCCAAAGCTAAATAACTACTATATTACTGAGTTAGGATCCAGACTCAAATCTTTCTGACCAAAAAGACCATATTCTTCCTATTTCCCTTATGTAACAGTCTATACTGTTAGCAATACTGTTTCCCCTCATGCCTAGATCAATATTTCCTAGCAGATTTCAATACCAGGATGGATCTTGAGGACACTGACAGAACACTTTAAAAATTGCTTTTAGATAACTCAGACATGGATATTTAACTATATGGCTTGTTTTGCCATTTATACTAATAATTATCTTAACTCTGCAGGGCTGTCTAGATTTACTAGTTGATTCTAGCAAATATTTATTTTCAAGTAACTAGAATTTGAGCTCCATCATTAAATTTGTTATTAAACTTTGTTTACCATCCAGCAACATCTTCATACATTCTTTGCAGGTAGTTGCACTATGATTTATTAAATCCTTTATACGATTAAATACTACTTTGCATACAGTTGATGCCATTTTGTTAATAAGCAGGCAGATTTGCAACTACTAAAAAAATTTCAAAAATAAAGGGAAACCTTTTAGTACCTTCAGGAAAACAATAGTATTCAGTGAGACCTAGATACTCAAAATGTTGACTGACTCTTACTTAATATATGCTTACTAGAAAAGAAATACTACAAAACTTAGTAATTGTCCCATTAGAAATGTACATGCTAATGACTTTGATTTCTTCCCCAAGATGTTAATGTATTAATTTTTAAAAAGCAATTTGCATATATGGTTCAAGATACTTATTACTATTCCTTTAACTCCATTTCCACTAATAGAACTCCTTTTATTATTCCTTTACAAGTACAATTTTCATTTTGGTTGGCAATTATATTTAATTCATTTTAAATTGGATAAAGGATAGATGGGCATAAATAATGTAATTAAGTAGGTGGAGTCTGGATAAAGTTTACAGAGTATTAATCTTGTGTGTGTTCAACAATATCTTGAGTTTAAAAAGTTTTAAAAAGAAGAGGTAAAATTGACTGCAGTTTAAGAAAAATTTAAGTTACTTAATTTATGAATGAAATATTTACCCTCAGGTATTGAGTGAAACTTTATAGAATAATGTGGATTATTCAGGTTAGTTCTCTTAAAAGACTAATTGACAAGAGTAAAATATTTTCCAGCATAAATCCCAAAGTTAAATAACATACTGTGGCAACTACATCTATACGGAAACAAATGAAGTACAATTCACATTTAAAACTAGTGCTCACTAATGGCTAATTTAGGTCTTAATAAATAGCAGGCATGGATATTTAGAAAGGGATAAAATTCCTTGAGAAATTTCACTGAACATGAGAATGGTTTCAAATACAACAGAGCAAAAAGAATGAGGATTTTTTAAAAAATTATTTGAATTAAAAGGTCATTGATGACTTTAGAGGGAATAGTAATAGTGTGATTGAAATGAAAGAGGAGAAAGCTGAAAGCGCTTTATAGCACTTGACTACAAAGACAAAACAAGGTAGGGGAAAAAAATAGCACGGCACTATTTCTTAAGAACATACATGAAGCACAAAGCCAGCTACTGGAGAAAAGGGAAATGAAGACAATGGAGGAGGAGCAAATTAAAAGAGTAAAGCCTTCAGAAGGTAAGAAGGGATTCACAGATTCAGTGTCCACTCACCACGTGCCACGCAGACCTTGTGTGTACCAAGTAAACTTGAACCCCAGTTCTGGTCTCAAAGGACTCAATCTAGTGCATAGAGGAAACAAACTAATCAACAGTCACTATCACACAAGGGTGAAAACACTAAATTTAGAGAAGAATGCTTCTTACCATTGCTATTCTTTCAGTTTGTAAGTAATCTGAGTTCATGCGGCAGCTTATAAAAATTACAGCATTGATCACATCCTGCCTCATAGGTCTTACTTTGCCCTATTGCCCTGTTAAGTTGTAAACTCCCTGGTAGTAAGCACATACATGAGCTGCGACCTATTGAAAGTGAATAGGATAAGACCACAGATGTTCAATCTGGAGAAATAAAAAATGCTAACTAGTAATTCAACAGATGCTTTAGAGGTTAACATAGCATTTATATCTACATAAATCTATATTTAAATATATAATCATGTCCAACTCTTTGTGACCCCATGGACTGTAGCCCGCCACGCTCCTCTGTCCATAGGATTTGCCAGGCAAGAGTACTGGAGTGGGTTGCCATTTCCTTCTCCAGGGGATCCTCCTGACCCAAGGATTGAACCCGTGTCTCCTGCACTGCAGGCAGACTCTACGACTGAGTCATCAGGGAAGACAGAGAGGTAGATAAGCAAGTGCTATTATATATGTTATCATTGATAGTAAGGAGAACTGGCGATATAAAGAATTCCCTGGGACACGAAAATAATTTCACTTACTTCATCTGCCTTAGCCTGGGCTTCCCTGGTGGTTCAGATGGTAAAGCATCTACCTACAATGAGGGAGAACTGGGTTCAATTCCTGAGTCGGGAAGATCTCCTGAAGAAGGAAATGGCAACCCACTCCAGTATTCTTGCCTGGAAAACCACATGGACAGAGGAGCCTGTTAGGCTACAGTCCTTGGGGTCGCAAAGAGTCGGACACGACTGAGCGACTTCACTTTCACTTTCATCTGCCTTAATGGTAAATAAAAGTTTAAAATATACCAATGTTCCTTTTCCTCTCTCACTCATATCTCTCATTATCCTTTCACTGAAATTGTTTTCTATAAGGTCACCATGACTTAACTGCCCAACAAATGGCTTTTCAGAAGTTCTTCAGTATTTATGGTATTAACACATCCTCACTTCCCCATTTCTAAGCACCCTCTTGGTTTTCTTTTACATCCTAAACAATTTCTCGATTTTATAGGCTCTTTTTTCTCCTGTCTCCTAACAGGGTTTCTCCATACCTCTATTCTGACTCTCTGCTACTGCTTGTGGCAATCTCATGTATTTCCAGTTTCCTTTTTTCTTTTCAGCCTTGCTGTGCAGCCTGTGGGATCTTAGTTCTCCCTGCAGTGGAAGCTTGGAGTCTTAACCATGGGACCACCAGTAAAGTCTCACTAGGTTGCCTGAGTAGTCTTCTCAAAGCTTCACCCAGAGCAAGTAATTTGAACAACAGAAAGAGGGAGGGGAAAAGAACACTTAAGGTTGAACCTATAGTCTTTTTATAACCTAATTTCAAAGTGACATCCCCTCACTTCTGCTCTATTCTATTTACTAAAAGCAAATCACTAAGTCGAGCCCTTACTCAAGCCACAGGGGAATGAAACTCCATCACTTAAGGCTTCAGTCAATTTGTAGGCATGTGACTCTTTTAACCACTACAATACCACAGAAAGATCAACCTTCCTAAAGTCTAATTCATTACTAATTCCTCTTCTTCCCTGCTGCTGCTACTGCTGCTAAGTCACTTTAGTCGTGTCCGACTCTGTGCGACCCCATAGACGGCAGCCCATCAGGCTCCCCCGTCCCTGGGATTCTCCAGGCAAGAACACTGGAGTGGGTTGCCATTTCCTTCTCCAATGCATGAAAGTGAAAAGTGAAAGTGAAGTCGCTCAGTCGTGTCCGACCCTCAGCGACCCCATGGACTGCAGCCTTCTAGGCACCTCCGTCCATGGGATTTTCCAGGCAAGAGTAGGGTGCCATTGCCTTCTCTTCTTCCCTGAGACCAGTTCAAAAACCTTGTATCCGTATGGTTTTTCCAAAATATAAAACTTCAGCTTGATAATAAATTCCTTAACCTACCCACTCTAGCCTCATCTCCTCCTTCTCCCCTCTGCACATCCCTACTCCAGCCACTTACTACATCCAAACACCACCATCCTCTTTTGCCTGAATTCACACTGTTCCCTTGGCCTGGAAGTCTGGCTCTGGACTTGAATTCAGGTGACACAACATGTGGCAGCCCCAATGTTCTTTTCAGAATACTAGGAGACACAGTACATGCAGCCTAAAGTAACAGCTCATTATCATGTTAAAATGAATTCCAATCTGCTAGCAGATCAATCTGGAATTCCATTTAGAATTCCAGATTCTAAAACAGGCAAGTGGGAATTGGTGCCGAAGGTTTAGAACATTTTTCCTACAAGTTTTTGGTTAAACACAAAACGAGACATAATACTGTAAATTAACTGTATTTCAATAATTTTTTTTTTAAAGACAAAGTCAGTATTAGAGATCAGCAGAACTCCCCTTTTTTCAGCTTTGGCAATAAGGAAGGAGCATTTCCTTGAAAGCAACTGACATGGAAAGCATCCCACTCCCATCCTTTCAAAATTTCATAGCTTTTTAAGAAACATATTTGACTTACAATACAGTGTTAGTTTCAGGTGTACAACACAGCGATTCAGCTAATTTCTTTATCAGTAATTCTTTGCTGCTTATCTATTTTATGTACAGTAGTTTGTACTTAATCTTTTTAATTAAACTTTTTATTTTGTATTGGGAGTATAGCCAATTAACAATGTGTGACAGTTTCAGGTGGACAGCAGATGGACTCAGCCATACATACACATGTATCTATAGCTCTTTGCAAAACGAGCCATCCTGAATATCCATCAAAAAGCTCCTAAAAAAACCTCTGGTTTACCTCCGTGGTCAAAGGCCATATGACTGTAAAAACAAACAAACAAAGAGGCAAAGACTTAAGTACTGACTTAGACAACCTCTAAGATACCTTAAGAGAAACGGGCAACGTACAGAACGATGGGCATAGAGCCTACTGCTTGTCTTAAAAAAAAAAAAAACTAAACTAAATTGAAGCCCAACCATCCATAAAGAGAAAAAAGTATAAGTTTCCTAAATATACGTAGACGGAGAAGGAAATGGCAACCCACTCCAGTGTTCTTGCCTGGAGAATCCCAGGGACGGGGGAGCCTGGTGGGCTGCCGTCTCTGACGACTGAAGCGACTTAGCAGCAGCAGCAAACATACGTAGAACATCCCTGGAAAGCTCCAGGAGAAACAGGTAACCAGTGGTCACCTGTGGGGCCGCGGGGAGGGAGAGGGGCCTTCTCCCGTTCTCCAGTCTGCACCGTTAGCTGCACTTGCTCTTACCTCCCGCCTCTGTGAAACTCGAAGCTCAGGAGACCGGCCCCGGCTCACCGTTCGGGCCCCACACCGCTTAACGACTCGCCCGGTGTTTCCCGTGCACGGAACCGTCACCAGCCGGCGGGGAAAGGCCTGTGGCTGGGGAGCGGCGGGGGTTCGCCCCAGGTCACCCGGCAGGTAGGTGATGGGGCCAGATTCCCCACGCCCAGCGCCTCCTGCTCCAAAGTCGGGGTCCACCCAGAAAGGGTGGCCCCACCGGGTGGGCGGACCGGCCTCCTTTTCCGCTTCAGGGCGCTCGCCCGCTTTCGTGGAAGAGTGAGAGCCAGGCGTTGCCACGCAGCTCCCCGCGCCTCACAGACACCGGGAGCTGAAGAAACTTGAGAGGCATCTATGCCCCTCATCGTAGCGACTCAGATCCCAAAGGGAGAACCTACCTCAGTTTGCTCGAGCCCGCCAATCTCTGACGCCGCGACGCCGAAGCGTTCGACCCCGCGCTCCCGAAAGTGACGCGAGTGTCCGGTTCCCGCCTCCCAGCTTCCGGCTACGGGCGTGTGTCCGCGCGTGCGCACGGAGAGCGAGTTCCCGGGTCGGCACGCGAGTCTCCACGCGGTGAGGGCGACATGGAGGCTTCGGCTTCTAATCCGCCGTCGACCTCACCCGAGACTTCAGCTTCGACTCCAGAGACCCCGCCCGGCCCGGAGCAGCTGGACGTAGAGCAGGTGAGTGGCCCCCGGGCGGGGAGTTCGGAAGCGGGGCGGCCGAGGCCTTGTGAGTCGCGGATTCCGAGGGCGGGCTCCGCGCCGGTGCGGACGCCTTCTGGGCTTAGGGTCGCTCGTTCGCGGTGTCCTCCGCTCTCCCGCTGCCTTAAACAGCCGGCTAGATGCCCGCCTCCTCCAGCCCTGCGGCCTGGCTCTCTTGAGTTGATTTTTTTTTTTTTAATGGCCGCTCCGCGCGGTTTTCGGGGTTCTAGTTCCCAGACTAGGGATGAAACCCGTGCCATCTGCAGTGTGAGCTCAGAGTCCTAACCGCCGGACCGCCAGGCGAGTCCCTGATCCTGAATTGGATTTCAGATATACCTTGGGGCCCTGGAGTGAGGCCCACCTGGTTCTGCTTCCCTGCCGTTTGCCTTTTTTGCTTTTGTTTCTGATAATTCATAAATCTCTTGCTACTGCTAAGTCACTTCAGTCGTGTCCAGCTCTGTGTGACCCCATAGACGTCAGGCCACCAGGCTCCCCCGTCCCTGGGATTCTCCAGACAAGAACACTGGAGTGGGTTGCCATTTCCTTCTCCAATGCATGAAAGTGAAAAGTGAAAGTAAGTCGCTCAGTCGTGTCTGACCCTCAGCGACCCCATGGACTGCAGCCTACCAGGCTCCTCCGTCCATGGGATTTTCCAGTACTGGAGTGGGTTGCCATTGCCTTCTCCGATAAATCTCTTAGTTGATTGCAAATGATTAGCGCAGAACACAGAGTAGCCTCCAAGGAGAAGTCCTGGGAGGAGGCGTCGCAGCACAAGCAGCAGTCTGGCAGCTGGTCTCTTAACAAGCCCGAGAGGGAAGCAGGCTCCTACTGAAACAAGGCCTCCGGCAGCATCCGTCTGCGCCAGCTCTCAGCAGCATGGAGACTCGTTGTCCAGCGAGGAGACATCACGCCTCTCGGCTCCAGGGTCCCTTTTTGAGGAGTGGTGGTAAAGAACCCACCTGCCAGTGCAGGAGACATAAGAGACACAGGGTTTGATCTCTGGGTGGGGAAGATCCCCTGGAGAAGGAAATAGCAACCCACTCCAGTGTTCTTTCCTGGAGAATCCCATGGACAGAGGAGCCTGGTGGGTCCATGGGGTTCCAAAGAGTCAGACACCACTAAAGAGACTTAGCACACACAGTTACTGCAGGGGAGTGGGTTATGGTTCTATCAGTTGCTCCTTCTGTCCCACACACATTGCCCATCAAATTTCTCATCTAAAGTAACACTCTCAGTTTATCACTCTGAGACACTTTCAGTGTTACAGCAGGTTTTTAAAAAATATTTATTTGACAGATCTGGGCCTTAGTGGCCTCATGTGGAAACTCTTGGTTGCTGCATGTGGATCTAGCTCCCTGACCAGGGTTGGAACCCAGGCCCCTGAATTGGAAGCACAGAGTCTTAGCCACTGGACCACCAGGGAAACTGCTAGCAGATGTTTTAAAACAATTGATACGGAAGTTCATGCTGGCCCCTGTGACTCCATTTTGAACTGCCTCACAGAGTTTTTGTTGTTCTGTCACTAAGTCGTGTCCAACCAGAGCATGCCAGGCTCCTCTGTCCTTCACTATGTCCTGGAGTTTATGTCCACTGAGTCAGTGATGCTATCCAACTGTCTCATCCTCTGCTGCCCCCTTCTCCGAGTTTAACATTGCTTAAATGTTTTAAGTTTTTCACAAGATGAGTAGGTATCAGATCACAAAAGGAATCACCTTATAACAGCAGTACAGTGGGGCAAGAGAAAAGGGAATGTCTCTAAAACAGGCCCAAATTATACCTTGAAAACCAGACGACTGGTTTGGCTCCTTCTGGGTATTCTTAAAGGAATGCTTTTTTAAGGTCCTACCAAGTTTTCCCTTTCAGTTCAGTCGCTCAGTGGTGTCCAACTCTTTGCGACCCCATGAAGCACAGCACACCAGGCCTTCCTGTCCATTGCCAACTCCCAGAGTTTACTCAGTCATGTCCATTGAGTCGGTGATACCATCCAGCCATCTCATCCTCTGTCGTCCCCTTCTCCTGCCTTCGATCTTTTCCAGCATCGGGGTCTTTTCTAGTGAGTCAGTTCTTGGCATCAGGTGGCCAAAGTATTGGAGTTTCAGCTTCAGCATCAGTCCTTCCAATGAATATTCAGGACTGATTTCCTTTAGGATGGACTGCTTTTCCCTTTAACATTCTGATTAGGCTTTGTTAGAAATAAAGCTGCAAATTAGAAAGCTTTATTTTTTGTTAATCTTTATTGGAGTATAGTTGCTTTACAACATTGTATTAGTTCCTGCTGTACAGCAAGATGAATAAGCTGTATGTATACACATACCCCTGCAGTTTGGCCAAGTCGCTTGATCCTTGGTAACTTCCTCAGATTTAAAAATGGGCTCTGCTGTCCAGGATCAGAGAAGGTGATGCAAACAAAACAAGGGGGCCGGGGGGGCCTGGCGCATGATAGGCACTCAGAAAGTGTGAGACGCAGATGTACTGTGCTTTTATGGGGTTTGCTGCCTTCATTGTTGAGTGCGGGGGAAGCGTGCTCCCACTTAGTGTTTTGTTTTGGCCTTGTGGGGACCTGTGCCTCCTGCAGTGGAAACTCAAGAGTCTTAACCGCTGGACTTCGGGTGGCTGCATTCCTCTGTTTACAAATTACACAATCTTGATGAGTATGGTTGTGGAGATTACCTGTGAAAATAGAAATTGAGCAGGGGCGAATTCTGGGGAGGGGCTAGATTTTGAATTTTGCTAAATTGAATTGAAATTTGACTCACTTGTGTATCTCCACTTTGCAGGTTAAGAAGGCAGTGGAGGCTCTGTTGGCACATTCCAGATCCAGGAAAAACGCAAATGGATTACTTCTGAATGAGAATGAAAATTTCTTTTTAATGGTGGTATTATGGAAAATTCCAAGTAAAGAACTGAGGGTCAGATTGTAAGTTCTTGTTTTCTACTTTTGCTGGTCTTAACTGCTTGGCTGTTTCGTGGAACTTTAACAGCTGTCAACTTAGTTTTTGGTGGAAACTTTGTAAACTCAAAATATCTGATCTGAAAACCATCGGATTTAGACATGCTTAAATCTTCTAAAAATTCCATCAGTTTTCTGAATGATTGGTGGATGATTTGACCAAAGCCAGATTCAGTTCTGTTGAATCTGAAAACCTGGTTTTTGAGAGGACAAAAGTTAGAATAAATGAAACAGCTTTCATATTTTCATAGAATCTGTTATCTTTCCATGTCCAACTAGTTCCAAGTTAAAATTACTGAGGCGCTAAACTCATTCCTATATACAGAGACTATTAAAAATTTGACAGTGAATTCCTTACAGAAAAGAAACCCATGAAGATTACACATTCTTATTGCTAGAACTCTTAGGTCAAAGATGCCAGACTTAGCAAATAAAAATACGGGGGAATTTTTTTATTAGTGTAAGTAGGTCTCATGTAGCATGGGGACATAATTATACTTAAAAAATGATTCAGGTTTAACTGGGTGTCCTATATTCTGTCTGGTAACCTGCCTCTCTGTGGAATCCTTCATTTCCAAAGCTAGCTGCTCTGTTATAGAAAGCAAGATGCGGGGTAGCTTTTCTTTCCCCCATAAGAGTGGAGGATAGGGGTTACGAATAACTTCGATTGGAGATGTTATCCCCAGATGTCCAATGGTTAGGGCTTCACCTTCTAATGCTGGGGGGTGCAAGTTCGATCCCTGATTGGGGAGCTGGGATCCCTCATGCCTCTTGGCCAAAGACGAAAAACAGAAACATTGTAATAAAGTCATTGAAGACATCTAAAAACAATTTTTTTTTTAAAGAATGATCACAAACTGGGAAGACCCCTGTAACCCTCAGACTCTCTTAACTCATGGCCATGAGCAGCCCTAGCCATGTTGCTTTAGTTCCTGCTTCGCATATCCGGGCGTGCTCTTTGTTTATTCCACACTGTGGCCCTCACATTGTCCAGGTTATTTTCCCAACCGCTCACCTCTTGGTGATTTCTGCCACTTGCCGTCTCATTGTCCAAGCCCTGCTGCTGTGGCTTGCTCTCCTCTTAAACTAAGGAAATGTTTCCTCAGGACACACAGACCTAGCGCCCGAGCTAAGCCTTTTTTGCCCTTTTTGAGACTCAGCATAATGCATGTTTGCTGGGGCCTGTGGGTTTGCTCTCTTTTCTGTTTCAGCTCTTAAGAGTTATGATTATGGAGCCCAGAGGTTTCTGCAAGGTAGCGTTCTGAACCAGAACTGCCCTGATGAAACTGGATTATTCTCGTGCTTCATAGTACATGTGTATATACAGTAAACATATAATGATCAGACCTCCCTAGCGGGCCAGTGGGTAGGATTCCACCTTCCAATGCAGGAGGCATAGGTTTGAACCCTGGAAGGAATTAAAATGCCATGTGTGTTGTGGCCAAATAATAGTTACATTTGTACTATTTTGAGAGTCCTTGATATATTTTAACTCTTAATTGCATCCCAAATGTTAATGGTATTTCGGTCTGTGGATATTTGTGGTGATTTAGTATTTGAATCTTAACTTTTCTGTACCATTGAAAACTGTGCGTACGTGTGTGCTGTGCTCAGTAGCTTATTTGTTTAAAAACCATGGATAAAGTTTATTGAAATGATTGGATTTATTGTGTATTCTGTGGGATATAAACATATATATGATCAGTTATAATGCTTTATTCCTTGGTCTGTCTCATGTATTTTGCAGGTCTTTGCCTCATGGTATTCGATCAGATTTAGCAGACGTTTGTTTATTTACCAAAGATGAACCAAATTTAAGCTCTGAACAGACAGAACGTTATTATAAGAAGCTTCTAAACAACCATGGGATCAAAACCATTTCTCAGGTAGGGAGCAGGTTAATATTTTCAAGGCAACTAAAGTTTGGATTCAGTTGAAGTGATAGGAGGGTCTTCCCTGGTGGTCCGGTGGTTAAGATCCTGTGCTTCCACTGCTGGGGGCCTGGGTTTGAGCCCTGGTCAGGAAACTAAGATCCCTCATGCCTTTTGGCTCTCCCCTGCGCCTGACCCCCCCCAAGAAAAAGATTTCAGTTGAAGTGACAAGTAATACATTACCTAGTACATGTTCCTCTCCTGGGAATTTAATTTTTAACTTAATTTACCCATTGGCTTTGGGTAGGGCATATTCCCTCCAGCTTGTAACGAATGATCTGTTGAGGTTTGTTGGCCTAAGATCTCTACATGAGCATCAGTGATGTTTCTATCTTGAAGATTTTACAGAAGGTTGCTCTGTTAAATTGCTCCTTTCTCCTTCGGGGTGTCCTGGGTTTGCCTCTGGCTCAGCGCTTCTCGCCGTTTCTGTGGTTGGTGGTGCAGTGTCTTTAGCTGAGGGTCCCGCTCATTCCTCTGTGTCCCCAGCGGTCAGTCTAGTGCCTGTGCTGTTTTGGGCACATTCGTGTCCACGCAGCTGTGACTCCAGGGCATTTTAGAATCTAAACACAAATTGTCCCTGTGTTTCTTTTTCTTCTCCAGGTTCTTAGTTTTTTTGTGTTTTTATACTTTCTCTTTTTTCCCCTCTGCTTGCTTTCTCCTTTTTCTTTTTTATCGAACTATAGTTGGTTTACAATATCGTTTTGTATCTGTTGATCCCGAATTCCTAATTTGTCCCTCCCCTCCCCTCTCCCCTTTGGTAACCATAAGTTTGTTTGCTGTGTCACTGAGTCTGTTTCTATTTTGTATATTCATGTTTTTATATTTTCTTAAATTTTCTAGATTATCCCCTTTCGAACTTTAAAAAAGGAATATAAAGCCTATGAAGCCAAGCTCCGCCTCTTGGGTAGTTTTGACTTCTTCATTACAGATGCCAGAATCAGGCGGCTCTTGCCCTCACATCTGGGGAGGCATTTCTACAACAGAAAGAAGTAAGTTTCTCAGCAGTGACCGGACTTGAGTAACGTGATGTTTATGGCTGTTATGTGCTGCGGTAAAGAGCCATTGTGTTGTTCTAGGGTTCCAGTATCTGTAAACCTTCAGTCCAAGACTTTATCTAGAGAGATCAACGACTGCATTGGGGGAACTGTCTTAAACATCTCTAAGAGCGGCTCTTGCAGGTAGGTAAAAGGCGTGAATGTGTGCCTCTGTTTAATTTTGTCTTTAGTAATGGTTTTATTGGGGTTGCAGAGTCGAACACGACTCAATGACTGAACAACAGCGATGGCTGTATAAACATTTATAAGATGGTGTTAATGAAATCAGATTCTTCAGATAAACTAAAATTCATTCCTTAGAAGTATGCAGTTCTCTAGAACGGTGCTGCCCCCTAGAACTTTCCCCAGTGCTGGAGACGGTCTGTGGCTGTGCAGTCTCACAGGAGAATGAGCCACGCATGGGTGCTGAGCTCGTGATGTGGCTGCTGCAGCTGAAGAACCGAATTTCCAACTTCACTTGTTTTTAGCTGAATTTAAAAAGGCATGTCTGCTGACTTTTACTGTATTGGATAGGGCACCTCCAGATGTTCAGGAAAACAGGAGAATAAGACTGATGCTTAGGGAATGTTAGTAGTTCTGGGCTTCTGTGTTGACCAGCATCATTTGTCCTTTAAAGTCAAGGCCCACTTCAGTCTTGCTTTAACTTCTTGAGAAGTGAGTTCTGCATCTCCCCTGTTTTACCAGCCCGTCTTATATCTCGGCATGGTCTCATGGAGCTTCTCTTTGCTGGAATGCTGAGCTGGGTGGAATCCCCACACCCACCAAAGACCTTTTAGGACAGTGACTGCATCCCAGCCTTCAGGTGGACAGAGCAGCTCAGCCTTTTTCTTTTTTTTTAATTAGACTGAGAAGCAGGTTGAGTTTGAGTGCTTGAAGGGATGGTTAAGTTTGAGTTGTGTGGAGGAACATAATTCAACATCATTTCATAAAACACGTAATCTGATGACTGGGACATCTGTGGTGTAGGGATGAGCGGCTGCCAGTAGGGCAGGGCTGTAAAGCCTTTCCACCCAGAGATACCCCAGAAGCCCATGTGGACCCAGTAGTCACATCCATAAAAAAACAGGCTCACCAGGGAGGCCAGCCCTCAGCAGTGTCTCCGGGCGAGTTAGAGCAGGGCATGGCTGGGGAGACCGATGGACTCTGGTGTCATCTTCTGCCTGCAGGTGGGAACCCTCCTACTTGGGTGAGTTAAGCAGCTGAGTAGAGTTGATGGGCAGGCTGGATCCCCCATAGGCTGACATAAAAGCAGTGGTCTTTGGGAATCAGTTAGCTTGAGGGTCAGAGGCCTGGTTCAGGGTGTGGTTATAGGTCGGTGCCAGTGGGCACACAGGATGGGCGAGCCCCTTCTTTGGTTTGAGAGAGGTGGGTCACCAGCCCGTGTCACCCTCATTCTGCAGATACCCCACCAACAGCCAGCCTGCCTGTCAGCTCCCCTGGCAGGGAGAGTGGGAGCTGGCAGGACCAGGGGACCTGGTGGCTGAGCTGTGGGCGCTTTTGGACTCTCCACTGGCCCGTGGGTGCCCTCTGCTTCAGCTGAGGAGATAGTTTTGCTCTCGGCCAGAATATGCTATTCCACGAGCAGCTGATGCTGCGTCAGGGCAGTGGGGCTATAAAAATAACAAGCGGTCCTCCTGGGAGTGGGTCCTTTCCAGAGCAGCCACCATCGGGGGTTATCACCCTCAGCAAAGCTTGAGGGCTGCCTCGGGGACCTGTGTTCTCTAGAATGCAGGTAGAATTTCCTGTGGCCCTCCCCACTGACCCTCCCAACCTCACACAATTATGTGCCAGCTCCTCGGTCACTTCTTATTTTGATGGCAGGGCTATAGTTACTTCACAAAGTTGTGCTAGTTTCTGCTATACAGTGAAGCGAATCAGCCGTACATATACACGTACCCCTTCCCTCCTGGATTTCCCTCCCATCTAGGTCACCAGAGAGCAGTGGCTAATCACCTCTTGATATTTCAGGAGGAAGGTGTTTCTTCTAGAACAGGAAAGATGATCATTTTCTCTTAAAATAAATGGAGGACCTGAAGATCTTAGAGTTTCTACCCTAAAAAAAAAGTTTGAGTTGTGTACTTCTGTTTGTCATATACCAGCCTATGCTTTATTTTGAGAAGCAAGTTACATTTTCACATCTCTGTGTCGGATGCTTTTCCAGCACTATCCGCATCGGTCACACGGGGATGCCGATTCAGCACATCGTTGAAAATGTCGTTGCTGTTGCGAAAAGTCTCTCGCAGAAACTGCCAGAGGTATGGTCTTGCAGATGCCTCGCAGTCAGTCCTTCATATTAAAGAAGCAAAACCCTCACGGGTGACGTTGCTCTTCTCTCTGTTTTAGAAGTGGGAGAGCGTGAAGCTCTTGTTCGTGAAGACTGAGCGGTCGGTTTCCCTGCCTGTCTTCTCTTCCTTTGTCAGCAGTCAGGGTGAAGCCAAGGGACTCCGCACACGAGATCTGTTGAAAAAGGTTAGTAGAAGTTCATATCCTGGACAGGCTTCATCATGTCTATAAGCACAGCCCAAGAAGAGAGAACAGAGGTTCAGAAGAACCTGCAGGAGAGGCTGAGAGGAAGAGGAAACCCAAAATCTAGGCCGTCGAGTACTTGGTTATTTGTGGGCAAAATGTAAGACTGCTTGAGGCTGACATGCCTCTTGCTTCTGGTGTGTGGGTTTTAAGTACTGCTGGTACTGTTGTGAAAAGTGGCAGGAGAGAAAGTGGACCCTTTTGTTATTGGCTGGACCAGTCTCCTAGTTGATTCAGTCTTTCTCCAGCCCTGTTCATCCATGTGTCCAGTGAGTGGTTTTTTGGTTTGTTTGTTTACATGCCTGAACAACAATGTCCAGTATATAAGGTAAGCTACACACATCCTCCTGTATTCTTTAAATCATCTTTAGGTTATAATACTGAACGCAGTGTGAACGCTATGTAAAGAGTTGCCAGAGTGCAGTAAATTTAAGTTTTGCTGTTTTGAACTTTGGGGATCCCGCCCCCGAATATTTTTGATTCACATCTGGTTGAGTCTGTAGATATGGAACCCTGCGTGTATGGAAGACCAGCTATTTCACAACACATACTGTACAGTTCCGAATTATTCATAACTCGACCTATAGACGAAGTTGACTTCCACACAGCCGGTGACCACACGCTTCACATACCCAGGTTCTGGATAGAATTCACCACATAAAATGCATCTTTAGCTGTGGAGTTGGGTTTCAAGTGGTGGCAGTGGGGCTCGTTTGCTTGGATCTTGTGCAGGTCTAGGCCCTTTCAGGAGCTGACGAAAGACCTGACTACACGTGCTAAGAAGATTCCACCTTTAAAATTACACTTGGTTCTTTTTGGAGGTGTCAAAGAAAAGCCGGAAGAAGACAGAAAGAGCTCTTAAAAGACAGCAGGAGAAGAAAGAAAAGAAGCTTCTGAAGCAGGCTGCAAAGGCCAAACCTGCCCCAACAACCGATGCAGTGGCCCCCAAAACTGGGGGCGTTCCAACCCAGGACCCTGCACCCCAGGAGGAAACCGGTGGGGTGAGCGCCCTTCCTAAAGCACAAGATGATTCTGAAGATGAAATCCCATTGCTGGTGCCATTGAAGGAAACTCCAGCTGCAGGAAGCACCAAGGTATTTTCATTAATATTGGTTCCCATTGTGGATGGGTTCTGGGGCCCACGTGTGCCGGCAGGCACTGCTGAGGGACGGGGAGTGCTACACCTGGGAGGCAGCTCTTGTAGAAATTTGTGAAGCAAGGGATGAAAAATACCAGGGTGAGCCCCAAGAACCTCTGACTGACTCTGCCCCCCTCTTTAAATATTGGAGTGACCTGTAGTCAGCCAAGGCTTTCTTCATGTACCTTGGAATCAAGGGAGACTCAGCCATATTAATAATGCTAATAATTCAACCATGTTGCCTGTGGTTTTGAAGAGCAGATTCCGTTTGCGAAGGTGAGTCCTCAGTCACCACAGAATTGATCTCAGAAAACTTACCTGAGGGGAAACTTGGGTGCTGGGTCCTGCCTCTAACACCTTTGTAAACACTTGGCCCTGCGTGGCTCTTAACAGAATTCTGACTTCATGGGTTTCAGAGGAGGTAGTTTAAAGGAACTGAGTTTTTTTATTTTGGGGTGCTTTGTTAATGTTTTCATTCAGAGTATCCATCCAGCTATTGGGGAGAGACCTCAGAGTCAGAAGGGAGCAGTGGGTCCTTTTTAAGAGATTGGAGGGTGGCCCTCGCCATACGTCTGGGAGACTCACAGCCTCTCTGGGCATAGCCCGTCAGGGTTGTCCCATGGCTGTCCCTGCATTTTACCTATTAGGTATATTTTCGTAACAGTAATCCTTAAAATCCTTCAAATTCTGTTGAAATTCTTTGAACAGAATTATAATTTTCCTCTGTTAGTAAAAATATTCCTTTTAAAGTATCCCCACAGTGCTATTGAGATTTTTTTAATACACTTGAAATTAATGTTGATGATTAGTATGTTTACTGTAAGCAGTATAATTGTTTCTAGAAGTAAGCTGTATTTGTTTTAACGTGACTGGAAGGTGATATGCTGGAGGGGAAAGCATCGCTGCCGGGGTTATACGATTCAAGAGTATTCAAGTGTCAGCAGTTCCCTGGAGGTCCAGTGGATGGACTTGGCGCTTTCACTGCCATGGTCCCGGGTTTGATCCCTGGTCAGGGAACTAAGATCCCATAAGCTGTGCAGCATGGTTGGAAAAGAGTGTAGAAGTGTGTGTGCCTTTTGAACCACCTAGGAAATTTGGGGAAAGATACGAAAGTTTCATCATATTTTTAATGTTTTTCAAAATTTCCGTCTGTTGTTTTATACTGTCAGAAACAAAGTCCTTTTGGTGGTTTTGTCTATATTGTCTCTCTGTGTGGGACACAATCCATTGCTGGAATGTTGTCCTCAGATCATCTAGGGTGTTTGGAAAATCCAGGCGTCCCAGCCTGGAATACAGTCCCCACTTTTTTCTAACACGCCCCACAGTTGGTTTTAACTGGATAACCAGCCAACCAACCTGGTTTTCAGCAGGGTAACCCACTGCCCTAACACACATATAGGGAATTTACTCCTGGGGGTGAAGAAAAGTCAGGATGAGGTCACAGGTCTCCCTGCTGTGCTCCCAACGTGTGCTTCCCGGAGCCCTTAGCCCCAGCCATAGGAAAAGATGGTTTTCCGCTGATTGCACCAAGAAAATGCTAGGGTCCTTTTCTACAGTCATTAATAATGAAATGCAGCTAGCTGCCTTTCAAAACATTTGCAAGGCAGAAGGAAAAGCCGTTCCTTACAATTTGTGCTGCAGTGTGCCTTTTAGGGGTTCTCTAAATTTTAAGAACAGAAGCTCTTTTGGTTACATTGTTAGTAGTCTGGCCCATATTCACCCTCCTTTTTCTTTTTCTTAGATACAAAAAGCTGCAATAGGAAAGAAGTCTCCGAAAAAGAGTCCTGGTCCCAACACAGCTCGTGGGAAGAAGAGAAAGGCCTCCCCAGCCCTGGAGACCCCAGTAGCTGCGGAGCCCAAGACCCCAGGGAAAGGCCCAGGGAAGAAGGCCAGAGTCAAAGAAGAGGTGGAGAAAGAAAGAAACTCTTCCCTGGGGAAAAAAGACCCAAGACAGACTCCCAAAAAGCCAGAGGCCAAGTTCTTCACCACTGCTAGTAGCTCTGTGAAAAAAGCCCCCCGTACCCTGACACAGCGACCCAAAAAACCCAAAGTACTCCAGTCAACCTAAAATCAGAGACTCAACCAGCAGGAAACTCAGCTATCCGAAGAGCTTGTAAAAAAAAATACCTGGGTTCTGACTCTGACCCCTGCTGCAACCTCAGAGTGAGGCCTACCTGGACTTCAGTATATTTTTTAATACCTCCGCAAGTAATTCTGATAAATATTCATGGGTGTATGAGAACCAGTGGTTGGAAGTAGGTCCATTTATTTTGTTGTTCTTCTGTGTATTTGCTAATGTAATAGAGGGAAAGTATAGTGCTTCTTCGTGGTTGTGTTTTTTATTATTAAAGTGTCACATTTGTTTCACGATACACTGTTGGCATTCCAGATCTTGTCGGTGTTTTACTTGAATAAAGCCTATGAGATAATTCTTGACTTCATCTGCTTTCAACCATTTGTTCACTTGACAGCTCCATTACAGTAATTTGTGCAGACGTATCCAGAGCTTGTCTGCAGGCCACTGGTGGACTTACATGCGAATCAGCCATGGAACTGGTGACCAACTCCAGTTTCATGGCCCCCATGCCGAGATGGATCTTGGAAAAGACCCTTGAATCAGAAATAAAATAATTGATTCCATGGCCCAAGGTTCCAGATCACCAAATTAGCATGAATTTGTTGAGGGAAATTAACTATCATCAGTTAGAGAAGCCCTGGATCCAATCCTGCACATTGGAGGCGAGAAAATACTTATTTCCCATAGCCTTTCCTTATTCCTCCAGATTACTCCTCACCCTACATAGACTTACTTTCCTAGGGGAGGAAGCTCAGGAGAAAAGACTAAAACTTCAG
The DNA here is from genome assembly GCF_000754665.1 of Bison bison bison. Classification (NCBI taxonomy): domain Eukaryota; kingdom Metazoa; phylum Chordata; class Mammalia; order Artiodactyla; family Bovidae; genus Bison; species Bison bison. The sequence goes on along the minus strand of NW_011494865.1, from coordinate 2,143,602 downwards.
GTCATCGTCAAACATATCTGAGGCAGTAAATTGACTTTGCAGGTACTTCCACTGAATTTGAACTGGAGTGTACGTTGGTGACTGCAGCCATGAAATTAAAAGACACTCCTTGGAAGGAAAGTTATGTCCAACCTAGATAGCAAATTCAAAAGCAGAGATGTTACTTTGCCAACAAAGGTCTGGCTAGTCAAGGCTATGGTTTTTCCTGTGGTCATGTATGGATGTGAGAGTTGGACTGTGAAGAAGGCTGAGTGCCGAAGAATTGATGCTTTTGAAGTGTGGTGTTGGAGAAGACTCTTGAGAGTCCCTTGGACTGCAAGGAGATCCAACCAGTCCATTCTGAAGGAGATCAGCCCTGGGATTTCTTGGGAAGGAATGATGCTAAAGCTGAAACTCCAGTACTTTGGCCACCTCATGCAAAGAGTTGACTCATTGGAAAAGACTCTGATGCTGGGAGGGATTGGGGGTAGAAGGAAAAGGGGACGACAGAGGATGAGATGGTTGGATGGCATCACTGACTCGATGGACGTGAGTTCA
>NW_011494865.1:2141299-2142965 GCF_000754665.1 Bison bison bison | reverse complement strand
TCAATCTTTCCCAGCATCAGGGTCTTTTCCAATGAGTCAGTTCTTCACATCAGGTGGCCAAAGTATCGGAGCTCCAGCTTCAGCATCAGTCCTTCCAATGAATATTCAGGACTGATTTCCTTTAGGATGGACTGGTTGGATCTCCTTGCAGTCCAAGGGACTCCCAAGAGTCTTCTCCAACACCACAGTTCAAAAGCATCAATTCTTCGGTGCTCAGCTTTCTTTATAGTCCAACTCTCACATCCATACATGACTACTGGAGAAACCATAGCTTTGACTAACAGACCTTTGTCAGCAAAGTAATGCCGTGTGTGCACAAGTCCTTTTGAAGGAGATGGCCATTACAGTCATTACCCCTACCATAGTTTGGCCTCAGGCCAAACAACAGGGAGGTAACACAGCCCCGCCCATTGGAATAAGACCCAGTTTCACCAACAGTCTCTCCCATCAGGAAGCTTCCATAAGCCCCTTATCTATCAGAGGGCAGACAGAATGAAAACTGCAATCACAGAAAACTAACCAAACTGATCACATGGACCACAGCCTTATCTAACTCAATGAAACTATGAGCCATGCCACGTAGGGCCACCCAAGAAGGATGGGTCATGGTGGAGTGTTTTGACAAAACGTGGTCCACTGGAGAAGAGCATGACAAACCAGTATTCTTGCCTTGAGAACCCCATGAGCAGTATGAAAAGGCAAAAAGATAGGACTCTGAAAGATGAACTCCCCAGGTTGGTAGGTGTCCAATATGCCACTGGAGAAGGATGGAAAAGTAACTCCAGAAAGAATGAAGAGATGGAGCCAAAGTGAAAACAATGCCCAGTTGTGGATGTGACTGGTGATGGAAGTAAAGTCTGATGTTGTAAAGAACAATCTTGCGTAGGAACCTGGATTGCTAGGTCCATGAATCAAGGTAAATTGGAAGTGGTCAAACAGTACTTTATAGCTGATCGCATTGTTGGGTACCTAACTAACTTCGTTGGACTTTACGAAATTGCTCTTGAAATGGAATTTGTATGTAGGGGACTTAACTGTATTAAGTAAAAGGAGCCAGACACAATGACCATCCATTGTAAGATTTCATTTATATAAAATATCCAGAATAGGTAAAGCCATAGAGACAAAAAGTAGATCAGTGGTTGTCAGGTTCAGAGGGAGGGAGGGGATGGGAAGTAACCACTAATGGGTACAAGGTTTCCTTGGGGGATGATGAAAATGTCCTGGAATTCATGCTGATGGTTGTAGTCTTGTGAAAAAAATACGAAAACCCTCTGAACTGTACACTTGCAAAGGGTAAATTGTATGTTACATGAATTATATCTCGAACAGCTTTGATAAGAAGAACTAATGTTCACAGAAGCAAGTTCAAACTTCTCATTTACAAATATAAAAACCTACTATCGGGGAGTTTTATAAAAATTCAATATTTAGTTTTTCCTAATAGGGTGTACTTTAATATAATTCCAGATTACAGAAAATGTTTTGCATTTTCCTCCCACAAACTTCATATGCTGCTGCTGCTGCTAAGTCGCTTCAGTCGTGTCCAACTCTGTGCGACCCCATAGACGGCAGCCCACCAGGCTCCCCCATCCCTGGGACTCTCCAGGCAAGAACACTGGAGTGGGTCACCATTTCCTTCTCCAATGCATGAAAGTGAAAAGTG
>NW_011494865.1:2139457-2141199 GCF_000754665.1 Bison bison bison | reverse complement strand
GAAACTCCAGTACTTTGGCCACCTCATGCAAAGAGTTGACTCATTGGAAAAGACTCTGATGCTGGGAGGGATTGGGGGTAGAAGGAAAAGGGGACGACAGAGGATGAGATGGTTGGATGGCATCACTGACTCGATGGACGTGAGTGTGAATGAACTCCAGGAGTTGGTGATGGACAGGGAGGCCTGGCGTGCTGTGATTCATGGAGTCACAGAGTCGGACACGACTGAGCGACTGAACTGTACGTCTCTAGTAAGTGATGTAGTCACTAGTACAGAAAGGGCAAAGTGAGGCATGCTTTCAAAGATCACATCATTGATGAATAGGACGACTAAAAGAATGAGTTTAGGTGGTTCTCCAGGTTTTTAAATCATGAAAGCTTTTGAAACACACAGTTTCTCACTCCGTTGTCCTTTTAGACTGTTTAAAGTGAGGATACTACATTTAATGTCAGGGTTTAGCATAATGGATTTGTTTACCTTCCCATAGTAACTAGGTTCTATAGGAAGGTGTATTTAAGACCATAAACCTATAATTCAAAAATAAAAAGGCAATCCAATTTTTAAGATGAGCAAAGGATCAGAATGGACATTAGCCCAAAAGAGATACACAGATGACCAACAAGCACTTGAAAAGATGATCATCATTAGTCATCAGGAAAATGCTAAGCAAAACCACAACAAGATACACCACTTGACCCTAAAAGACAAGAGGGATATGAAGAAATTGGGATGCATTGCAAATAGCAATATGAAATGGTGCAGCTGCTTTGGAAAACTGGTCATTTTTTGAAACGGCATAAAACAGAGTTAACCACGTCCATTCCTTTGTATACACCCAAGGACGTTAATAACATAGGTCCACAGAAAGATTTGTACTTGGAATGTTTATAGCAGCATTATCATAATGGAGAAGAAGTAAAACCAACCCAATGTCCATCAGCTGATGAATAGATAAACAAAATGTAATATATCCATTCAATGGAATATTATTAAACCGCAAAAAGGCATGACCGACTAATACATCATTCCACATGGATGGGCCTTGAAAATACCATGACCTGTTAACCTCCAAGTCCGAACTTTCAAGGTGGGATTGTGTGTTTGCAAGTGCAGTCACATAAGGTGGCTCACGTGCCTGGCATATATTGTCAGGTGTGCATCTTCTGTGAGTAGTTGTGCTTTTATGTACAGTACTATATAGAGTACAGTAGTATGGTATCTTTATTTCAAGCCCAGGGTGTCTGGAAGCAAGAGGGTGGATAGAATTGAATCTAGCAAGGAACCAGAACCTGTGCCAACATCAGGGGTGAGTGAAATTGCAGCTCACCTTCCATCTCCTATTGCTGGTGATCCTTCAATGCTACTATCTTCTTCCTCCTCCATCAGTCACTGTTCTTGCCTGTTCACTCGATGCCAGCCCCTTAATGCCAGCTGTTGTACTGTCCTAGGTCCTGTATCCTAAGATTAAAAATATTTTCCTTGATTTCTGTGTTTGTTTTTAATGCACTATTTGTGTGAAAAGTTTTATAAACCTATTACAGTACAGCACTATATCAGTTCAGGTCAATTGCTCAGTCATGTCTGACTCTCTACAACCTCATGGACTGCAGCATGCCAGGGTTCCCTGTCCATCACCAACTCCGAGAGCTTGCTCAAGCTCACGTCCATCAAGTCAGTGATGCCATCCAACCATCTCATCCTCTGTCGTCCCCTTCTCCTCCTGCCTTCAATCTTTCCCAGCA
>NW_011494865.1:2137034-2139357 GCF_000754665.1 Bison bison bison | reverse complement strand
TTTTGCATTTTCCTCCCACAAACTTCATATGCTGCTGCTGCTGCTAAGTCGCTTCAGTCGTGTCCAACTCTGTGCGACCCCATAGACGGCAGCCCACCAGGCTCCCCCATCCCTGGGACTCTCCAGGCAAGAACACTGGAGTGGGTCACCATTTCCTTCTCCAATGCATGAAAGTGAAAAGTGACAGTGAAGTCGCTCAGTCGTGTCCGACTCTTAGTGACCCCATGGACTGCTGCCTACCAGGCTCCTCCATCCATGGGATTTTCCAGGCAAGAGTACTGAAGTGGGGTGCCATTGCCTTCTCCGACAAACTTCATATAGATGCCTCTAAATCCCTTCCAGTTTCTCCCTGAGTACCACCAGATTCTGGTGTGTTCTAGGGACTTCTCTGGTGGTCCAGTGGGTAGCACTCTAAGCTTCCACTGCAGGGGGCGCCAGTTTGATCCCTGGTCAGGGAGCTAAGATCCCCATACGCTGAGCCCCGTGGTCAAAAAAAAAAAAAAGACTAAACATTACAAGAAAATAATATCCAAAACCCCACATCCCAAACATATGAGAATAGTGTATTTTCTATTGTTGTTTTATACAAACAGAATTTTTCATTTCCTTGTCTTTTTTTAACCATTTATATTTTTTCAAGTTTCACTCATAAAATTTCTATTCTAATGAAAAAAGAAAAGTTCTCTTTTCTTAATTGTACTTCTTTCACTATCAAGCAAAATATAGTAACAAAAAGCATATCAGTGGTTGTTGCTTGGGGATGGGAGGGGAGATGTGGATTACCAAGAAATACAAAGAAACTTTGGGAGGCAATGGATGTATTTATGACCATATTTGTGGTGATGCTTTCATCGATAAATATATATATACATATGTCAAAACTCATTGAACTGCACTTCAAAAACTCATGAATTGGTGCAGGTTCAATCCCTGGTCAGGAAGCTAAGATCCTGCATCCACCATGGCCAAAAAATCCAAAACATAACAGAAGCAATATTGTAACAAATTCAGTAAAGACTTTAAAAATGGTCCACATGAAGAAATCTTTAAAAACAAGAGTCCCAGGCTTCTCAAACTCAGGGCAGCTGGAAACCACTGGTACCAACTGGGTGACAGCTAAGGAAAGAGACTTCCCTCGTGTTGACCAAATCATCAAGTGAAGCCAAATGAAACCATAACTATCAACATCCCAGGGATAAACAAACCTATGACTTCCTAGTGTTTTACATAAATGCACGATCCCTAATCAGTATATGATACGTGAGTGTCCCGCAAGGTTCTCAGCCTCTCACCATTTTCTGTCGTTGGATTAATTGGGATGAAATCTGAGAGGTGATAAAGGCTCTCCATAGAATCCACGTTATTTCAGTTATCCAACCACAACTCTGTCTCCTATAAAAGAAACGCGGTGCTGTGCTCAAGGTTTCATCTTGAGATGTGTTTGCCTGTTCGTTGTTTGCCTGTTTGTTATTAAGGAGATTCATTAATCAGGTAAAGTGAACTATGTTTTAAAAAAATATATGTTGTGGTATGTTTGAAAGTCATTGAATATTTTTTTCCCTTGTTACTAGGTGAACTCAGGTATGTCTAAAAAAGATTCACTGATCATTGCAGTTCCTCAGATGTGTTTCTTATTTTACCTTTTGTCTGTTTTCCCTTACTTATCGATGTTCTGTATATATGTGTTAGGAGTTTCTGACTCTTTGAGACCCCATGGACTGCAGCCTTCCAGGCTCCTCCATCCATGGAATTTTCCAGGTAAGAATACTGGAATTGCCAGTATTCTGGTTTGCCGTTTCCCATTCGAGGAAATCTTCCTCACCCAGGGATCAAACCTGAGTCTCTTGTATCTCCTTCATTTGTAGGTGGGTTCTTTACCACTGTGTCATCTGCGAAGCCCTCTGCATGTTTTTATTTTCTATTCACATAAAGTATATTTCTCCCAACTGATCATTTTTTTCCCTTTTAAACACCTGTTTCACTTTTTTCCAAGAAAAACTTGAAAGTATTTATTTAGCCAGAAAAACCAAAACATGCCTTCAACCTAAGGCTCTGGAAAAAACAGTAATAAAACCAATAGAAATGCAGGAGGAGTAGTTAATAAGGGAACAAAATAAATTGGAAAACTGAAGCCATGCCTGGTAACACTCAAAGTTAGTTGTTGAAGAAGGTGACAAGTAGTTAAATGTGGCAAGCCAAAAAAAAAAAAAAAAGTGAAAATTGTATGAATGAGGCAAGAAATATAGTCAGATAAAAGAAGTTATAAAAAAGTTCATGTAAAACTTCATAGCAATATACTTGGCATTTTAGGCAAAAAAAAAAA
>NW_011494865.1:2094089-2136934 GCF_000754665.1 Bison bison bison | reverse complement strand
AGCATTTTAGTGAAAAAAAAAAAAAAAAACGGTTTTCTTTTTCTTTCTCACCATTTATTTAAACAAATGTTAATACATTAATTCTGTGTCTGGCCATATTTAGAGAGTTTTTATAATTGAAATATCAGAGAAGGCAATGGCACCCCACTCCAGTACTTTGCCTGGAGAATCCCAGGGATGGGGGAGCCTGGTGGGCTGCCGTCTATGGGGTCGCACAGAGTCGGACACGACTGAAGTGACTTAGCAGCAAGCAGCAGCATAATTGAAATATAATTGATGTACAATATTATGTTAGTTTCAGGTGTACTGTTGATATTTGCATTTATATTATGAGACGATCAGCACAGCAAGTCTAGTAACCATCTGTTCCAATACAAAGTTACAATTTTATTGACCGTATTTCTTTCGCTGTCTGTTTCATCCCTGTGACTTATAAGTGGAGGTTTGTACCTTTAATCCCTGTCACGTGTCTCACTCACTCACGTCTCCGCCCCTGCCCTTCTGGCAACGACCCATTTGTTCTCTGCATCCATGAGTCAATTTTCATTTTGTTTGTTGTTTTATTTTTTCAGACTCCACATATAAGTAAGGTCATTCAGTATTTGTCTTTGTCTTCATTATTTCACTTGACATATCATAAAACGTATGGTTTTCTTAAATAAGTCACCAAAGCACGTTACCAAAAGTGACCAAAATTGAATCAAGGAGAGTAGAAACATCAGAACAAACCAACCTTTTTAGAAGAAATGAAAAAGGAGGTCACACATCTACCTATGCTGGCCTGAAAAGACAATTCTAACAGCTTTGTAGTCATCTAATAAAAGCAGTGTTACCCTAACCTCAGCACCCATAAAAATCCTCTTGACAAAACTAAAAATATAATGGAAAAATTCTTAACAATGCAAGCAAATCGTGTCTTTTAAAAATGTTTAATCATAATTTACAAACATTTAGACAAGTTTTAGAAAGGCACAATACACAGTCCCTACTCTCCACTGTGCTGCAGAAGCTTGTTAATGTTTTTATGTGGTGCATAGGTACCTAATTATTTGTTGAATCATTTGAGAATTGGCTGATGGTTCAATAAAATGCGACCATTTCCTCATGCAAACCTCAGGTCTATGGGTCATGGCCCAGTTCTGTAGTGTTCTCTGGATATAATCTGGAAGTTTGTGATAGATGCTTTTTTGGAGGTTACTGAAAGAAATAGTGGAAAGGAAATTAAGAATATGTACTCATCCTCCTGGATTTTCTGCCAATCTTCTTTGGAAGTCAATTCCCAGGTCGCCTTTGTTTTATACATCAGGACACTTGGTAACTCAGTGAATATAATTAAAAATTTGATCCAAAAGTACTGTCATGCCAATTGAGGAGATAGGTTCCTAGTCAACCTTTTGATTTTTCTAACCTTAATTTTTAACTTGGGCTTCCCACATGGCTCAGTGGTAAAGAATCCGCTTGCCAATGCAGGAGGCACAGGTTCAATTCTGGGTCAGGAAGATCCCCTGGAGAAGGAAATGGCAACCCACTCCAGCATTCTTGCCTGGAAAATCCCATGGACAGAGGAGACTGATGGGCTATCATCCATGGGGTTGCAAAAGAGTCGGACATGACTTTGTGACTAAACAACAAACAACATTTTTTCCCACCCCTCATCCTGCAGATAAGACTCATCATGATCCCAGCTACTCAAGCTCGTGATCAGTGGACCTGGTTTCAAAGACTAAAGCAAGAATTCTGCAAGCCCATCTGTTGGTTCCGTATTGGATTAATAATTATGCTCCTCAAAATTGCTGTGGTAGCCTTCTTTGGTAATCATTTACCTTTCTCCCTCTCAGTGACAATAATTGCTTCTGGCATCGTTTTATTCCTTATTTCTGGAGGGATACTCTTGTATGGATTATGCCAAAACTCAGACTACACCTCTCTCGAACCAGAAGAATTAGTGAGGTATCATCGAACTGCCCACAGTCATCCTGAAGGTTTTGAAACAGAGGCAGCAACTATCAGCACCTCACTATGATGTATATTAAACCCAGATATCACTGGGTCTTTTAACCTTCTGAAAGTTCCTTGAGTATAAAGTAGAAATAAACTCTGACCTCTAAAAAGTTTTGTTTTCTGAGTTTGGAATGCGTTTGTTCTCTCTTGCCTGTATGAAATCGTTCTTCTTCAGAAGTCCTCTCTGTCTCGAATTCATCTTGAAACTAGTTTTGTCCTGCTTGTTTCTGCAGCTCCCAAGCTTCTTATTCTCTTCCTATCATCACTGGTGCTTCTCATCTGGGTCTTCACTGTCAACTCCTGCAGATTTCAACAAGCACAGAGGTGACCCCTTCAAGACCACAGGGGCCGAGCTCACAGCCCTCATGACATGCCATGTCCTGTTCTTTTCTCACCATCCATGGTCATGTTTTGTACCTTGTCATAAATGCTACCTGTGAGACCCCTAGAACATCATTGCAGACACCTCACTGGCTCATCACACTTCCCTCAGGGAAGTTCTGAGCTGCTTCTTGGTGTCTAAGAAAACTAGAGCCAGCCAGTAGTTAAAGTAATAAAATTAGATTTTACTCAGGAAATATTGTAATGGGAAAAGAGACCCCAGCATAGAACTGGGCTCAATTCTTCTTCCTTTTTTTAAAATATATATTTATTTAACTGAGCCCAGTCTTAGTTGTGGCATGAGGAATCTAGTTCCCTGACCAGGGATCGAACCCAGGCCCCCTGTATTGGGAGTGCAGAATGTTTGCTACTGAACCACCAGGGAAGCCCCCTGGGCTGAGTTCTGCCTACAACATGTTCAAGTGGGAATTTATGGTGCAGGTGAAGTTTGGAAATCAGTCACTGGGTAGAAAATTACTGAGGAAACATTAGGGGTATGTGGGAAGGACATGGTGAATCTGGCTAAATCAACCTACCAGGATTTTTGCAGAATGCAGGTCAAGGTGAGATCACCTGAGAGCTGGGGTGGGGAGAAACAGGAATCTGATCAGCCATTGGGGGTGGGGGTTTCTAACTAAACCAACTTAGCAAATTTCCAGCTCAGATTGGAAGATGCAAAGACCAGCACAGAAGTGCAGAAGTTGAGTCCTGATTGGGATGAGGACTCAGAGGAGCCAGACTAAATCTGGGTCAAGAAGAGACACTTTGTCACTGAAAGTACCCCCAATTTTCTACACCTTATAACTCTCCAGGCCTGGGCACATAGGAAGCCCACTGAGGTTTTCCACTGTGGATATGACTCTACAGACCCAAACATCTTAGAGAAAGTCATGCTACAAGGTTGAGTGACTTCTTTGAAAATCATGATTTTCATGCCCTACTTCTATTTCACCTTTTGAGATTGTTCCCCACTCCTTCAGTCCTAATGGACAGTGAAATCTTTTTTTTTGCACACCATGCAGATTGCGGGATCTTAGTTCCCCAACCAGGGATCAACTCCAGGTCTGGGCAATGGAAGCACAGAGTCCTAACCACTGGATAGATGGTCAAGGAATTCCCAAGAGTGAAATCCTGTCTTTTAATATAATTGACCAAATGTCTTTGCTCCCTCAACACGTGTGTGTGTGGGGTTCCACAATGAAATGATGACTTATTATGCCACCAACTCACCTAATCACCCTACAGATCCCACCAGTGCACCAGCCCTACCCAACAGCTCTGAGTACCTCACTGAACATGAAGGGAGAGCCCAGAAATTAAGACCTTTGGGGAAAGTTTCTGTTACAGTTGGTGGCTCAGAAAGTAAAGAATCTGCCTGCAGTGCAGGAGATCCTAGCCTGATCCCTGGGTTGGGAAGATTTCCTGGAGAAAGGAATGGCTACCCACTCCAATATTCTTGCCTGGAGAATTCCATGGACAGAGGAGCCTGGTGGGCTACAGTCTATGAGGTCGCAAAGGGTCAGACACGACTGAGTGACTAACACTCACTTTTCTTTCTGTCATGGTTGGCAAGCTCAAAGGTCTTTAGAGGATGCTCAAACAGTGCAGAGAGCAGCACACAGAAAAAACATCTTTCAACCTGTATCTTTAATATTTCAGACATGTAGGAAGCAGTGTATAAATGAAGTAAGTATGCTGCCAAGTCGCTTCAGTCATGTCCGACTCTGCGACCCCATGGACTGCAGCCTACCAGGCTTCTCTGTCCATGGGATTCTCCAGGCAAGAACACTGGAGTGGGTTGCCATTTCCTTCTCCAGAAGTAAGTATAGAGTGTCATAAAGGATCCAGAAAAAAAAAATGCGGGAGCTCTTGAAAATCAAAAATGAGGGCAAAAATTCAAAATCTAAAACTGTTGTGTCATACAAGTGACGGGATAAATTCAAGACAAATCACTTCCAGTGGAAAATACTGAAAACACTAATACTTTTTGAAAGACACGATAGAATAAGACAAAGAAACATTTACCATCCCTGAACTGATGTCACAAAGAAGTAAACATAATAGGAAATCACCATTTAGGTGATTGTTTCTCAGTGGGGTAAGTAATGAACTTTGTTTCTAGTTGAATTTTTCTGGATTTTCCCAACATTTCACTAAGGCTTTTTTTTTATTACATGGCAATAAAATGGACAGAGAAACCTCATGTGCTGCTGTCCATGGGGTTGCAAAGAGTCGGACACGACTGACTGACTGAACAAAAACAACAATAAAAAAGACTAAATAGTTTAAAAAACAAAATTGCATATATATGTGTATATATGCATACACATATTCACTTATAGATAGGTCCATCCATCTATCTATGTATGTATGTATCGATATGTACGGATGGATGTCTCTCTCTATCTCGGTGGCTCAGTGAAATATTACAGGAAATGAAAATATATTCCTTCCAAAAGTGGCAAGGAGCTGAAAGACAGTACCTAGCTTGTCTGCTGATATCACATACAGACCGTTTCTTGGTATTGTTTCAAACACAATCATCAACTTTTTGTGTTGTCTTTTCTACCACGGGAATGGAGAAACCTCCCCATGATACTTTGGAAATATTTTGCACTTCTGAAAAGTTCTGTAAGAAAAGATATTCAAATCCAACAACTTCCAAGCATAAGGGTGATTGGTTTTCTGATCTTTTCCCAAAATATATAAGGCTTTTAATTTTTAATCTATATTCCCAGTCTATATGTTTTCAAGTATTTGTCAGAAAAAAATTTCCTTTTCAATAAAGAAACAGTAAACTGGCATTTCTACTCTTTAATGTCCTAAATTGTCTGTAATGGCTCCAAACTGGAAAAAACCTAATGTTCATAAATAAGAGAATGGATTAAACCAACAGTGATATATCCATACAGTGCAATATTTCTCAGAATAAAAAGGAACAAACTATAGATACTCACAACAATAGGAATGGATCTCAACATAATTATCCTAAGTGAAAGAAGCCAAAGAGAAAAGAATACATACTTGATACTATTTACATAAATTGCAAAATAATCTTTAGTAACAGAAATCAGACTGGGTGGCTGCTTGAGTCTAGGGAGGGAGGCATTGACTACAAGAGGAACATCAGGAAACTTTGGAGGGCAGGGGATGTGTTTAATGATCTTGTTTGTGCTGATGCTTTCATTGATATGTCAAAACTCACTGAACTTTTCACTTTAAATTTGTGCCATCATTTGTATGTCATTTGTACATCCATGAAGCTGTGATAAAGAAGCACAGAGTGATCATTTTAAGCAGAGTCCCCCCAGCAGGCTTAATATCAGTGTGTTGATATTAGGAAGCCTGTGGTGCCGTGGGAGGTCCATGCTCCCGGTCCCACTGCTGGAGCCTCCATGAAGCACCAGGTGAGCTGTGCTCTCAACAAGGGTCCTGGGAATTCTCAAGCTTGGGGCAGTTGGAAAGCCCTGGTACCCACTGAGTGGCAGCTCTTATCTTGACCAAACTATCATCAGGTGAATCCAAATGAAACAACTACCATTAATATCCCAAGGGGAAAACAAATGATCGTTTGTTTTATTTATGCCACATTATCCTTAACCATCATAGAACAAGTGTTTGTCACCTGTCTCTCCTTTAAGAAGTTATTTAGTCCCCTGACATCTTATATCATTGGATGAACTGGGAGAAAACTAAGCTGATGAATGAAATAGTTCTCTATAGAATCCATGCTATTGCAATGATCCAATCAAGATCCTGTCTCCTATAAAAGAAACACAAAGAGCTGTGTTTAGCATTTTACCCTGAAGGGTGTTTGCTGATTTCTGTTAAGAAAGAGCTGCTTTTAATACCAGGTAAAGCATGATTTTTTTTTTTTTTTTTTTACATTGTTATAAAAGTAGTGGTGTGATTGGAAGTCATTAAGAAAGCTCTTTTTTTCATGACTAGGTAAGGTCAGGAATATCTTTTGAGATTCACAGAGCATTGCAATTCCTGAGATGTGTGTTTTCTCTCATGCCCTTTGTCAGTTTATTTTTTTCCCTTTAATTTGTGGTGTTCTTTGTTTGTAATGGATTTTAACTCTTTGTCTTCTCTATGTTGAAAATATATACTCCCATCTGTCACTTTAACTTCATCTCTAGTGTCTTTTTTCCTTTATGGCAGCTGTGCTAATTTTTTTCAGTAAAAACTTGAACTTTTTTCTTTATTTAGCAAGACTGAAATTACATAAAACATTCATTCAATTTGGAATTGAGAAAAATGCTCCTTAAACATTGGAAATGGAGAAGGAATTTAATATGAACATCTAAAATTAATCAACTGGAGAGCAAACATTATGGTTGATGGATATAAGTAAAAGCTGGTTTTTGGGAAAGGAAAGTATTTTTCTTTTTGGAACCCTGTCAAGTCAACTAAAAACTTAGAGTTTATTATGAATAAGACAAGAACTATTGGACAAAAAGTTATAAATAAGACAACAGACAACTTCATACCTATATGCTTGACATGCTAGACTACATGAATAATTTTCTGGAAACCGACATTACCAAAATTAAATTTAGAGAGGACAGAAACTCCAAACAAACCATGTTCTTCAAAGAATTTTAAAAGTTTGTCACACATTTACCTAGGGATAGCCTGAGGAGCTGATTCCTTTGAGTTGCTGAAAGCTTTGCGATTATTTTACCAAAGTAAACAGATTTACCCTTGTCTTGGTATCCATAAAAATTCCCACAACAAAACTGGGGTCTTAAGTTTAAAACATATATGTAAAAATTCCTAACAAAACAAGAAAATTAATCTGTGTTTTTTTTTAACTTGGTCATAATAGTTTTTATTTACAAAAATTTAAATAATCAAAAGGTGGCTTATCTATACTTAGATTTAACAGATTATTTGGTCATAACTGGTACAGTGTATGTAATTATTATCATTATTATTGTTATTGGAATGATTTGAAGAGTAAGTTGTAGACTTCATGACATTTCACCCTTAAACACTTGAACTTGCATCTTCTACATGTAGAAACATTCTCCAACAGTAACTCACTTATGTGCAGGAAAATTACTAAATAATTTTAATATAATCAAGATGGCTATGAGGGTTTATTTCAGAACACAAAGATGAATCCAAATTGGGGAAATCATCAAATGTCATTGTACTAATAAAAGAAAACCAAAAATCCCATTTATCAACAAATACTGAGAATGTGTTTGAAAAAACTCCCTAGAAATTTTCATCACAATTTGTCACAGAAAAACAGAAATGTTCTCTAAATGTGCAAAAGAGAATCAGCACTTGTCCAAGAGCATGAACAACAATCAAAGTGTTTCTGAGAAATGTAATATACACAGCTCTGTAGTTTCCAGTGTGTCTGAGATATTCACTTCCCTTGTCCCAAGAACCGTAACATTTTTGGAGGAAAATTGTGTCCTTCATTATACATTAAGCTGACTTCTAAAACAATTCATTGTAAATTAAAATATTCACAAAAGATGCACTGACATATTGTAAATGGTGTTTCAAAGTAACTGCTATACCACTTTTAAATACATGCATTGAATTTGAATCTGTCACTCCATCATCTGTTTGAAATATACATGAACTGAGTTCTTCATTAAAATTCAAAGTTTCACATTCTTCACTTCCTTTTTCTTCAACTTCCTTTTTATTCCATGCTCTCTCACCTAGATGTGCTGTCCTAATACAATATGTTATGCCTTAAATCTTTTTTTGATCAATATATCGTAGTTCTCTGCTGTAAGAGTATCAGTTCAGTTCAGTCTCAGTCGTATCCAACTCTTTGTGACCCCGTGGACTACAGCATGCCAGGCCTCCCTGTCCGTCACCAACTCCTGGAGTTTACTCAAACTCATGTCCATTCAGTCAGTCATGCCATCCAACCATCTCATCCTCTGTCATTCCCTTCTCCTCCTGCCTTCAATCTTTCCCAGCATCAGAGTCTTTTCTAATGAGTTACTTCTTCGCATTAGGTGGCCAAAGTATTGGAGTTTCAGCTTCAGCATCAGTCCTTCTAATGAATATTCAGGACTGATCTCCTTTAGAATGGACTGGCTGGATCTCCTTGCTGCCCAAGGGACTCTCAAGAGTCTTCTCCAACACCACAGTTCAAAAGCATCAATTCTTCGGCGCTCAGCTTTCTTTATAGTACAACTCTCACATCATGACTACTGGAAAAACCATAGCCTTGACTAGACGGACCTTTGCAGTAAGAGTATACATACATTTAAATTGTAAGAAATATTTTTGACTATAAGACTCTAGGTGTTAAGTTTCTTCTAAGTTAAAAATACAGTTACTATACTTGTGATCAAAATAAGATAGTGCAAATCATAATTTGAACAGGAAAAGGAAACTGGTAAGGGCTTCATCTCCAATGATGTAATAATATGTTTTTTCTCATTTTTTCCCTTTTCAAAATGCATATGTAGAGAATTCTCATTGCTAGAATGAGACCAATTTCAGCATCATTACACTTCTTTTATCTTTCCAAGACAAAAGAAACTCATTCACAAACATAGAGATGGGCATGTACAGAGATGTTATTTAATATTTTGGACTCCTTCAAAGTTACATGGAAAAATTACAAAATGATCTTTTATTGAGTTATTTTCCTGAGCTGAAGCTTCCATTGATTCCTCCAGTTTTTGTTAACAGCAAAAAATAAGTGACTTCCACTTGTAAAACTGTTACCTGGTTATTAGTCATTTATTTTCTTAAGATAGCTGCCCACATTTCTAATTGTTCCTGTATTTGGTGCCTCAGATATTTTTTTAATACCTACCATAATGCAATGCACCATAGCAAGATAAATATGAATGAGATGATTTTCATTTGAAGAAGGTAAAGGGCATCTGCCAAAGGGATACCCTACCTGCAGGCAGAGCAGCTGTAGGAAGGACCACGGCTGAGGTTGTAGAGCTTGATAGAACTTTCCAAACACAAACCACCTGGGTGGACTTTGCGTCCCTTGAAGGTACACGTGGGTTCATTTGAAGATCACTGTTCTAGACGAGGTAATAAAATAGGACAATGCAATAGTAAAATGATTGGGAAAATTATTCCTATGGATATAGTTTTATACCTAGAAAATCCAGGATTTAACTGAAGAGTTTTAGAATTAGTACAACAAATTTAAATGTCTAGTGATAAGAAATGGTTTACAAATCTAGCAGTTTTCCTTTATGATGGTAATTGCCAATTAGAATGAATAAAAATTTTAATTATTAAGTTAATGTCATTGGATATAATTGTAATTTTGTGTTATACATAGAAGTAAAGGAACAGAAATATAAATATTAAATAAGAACTGAGCATAAAGCAGTAATGAAGACTAGAAAGATGAACTCTAGAGAGCCCTTCCTGAAAAGGAATTCTTATTATTAAAAATGCAATGTCTTTCCAAGAAATGGTTAGTTTCAATTTCAATTATAAGGCCCAACTTGTCTCCGGCTGTTGAGGGTAATGCCAAGAGATGGTTAACAGACAGGCTGTTGGGAAACACTTTGAACAGGATCACAAAAGGGGGTCTAAATCAGTACAAATTGGGACTGGCAAAAGACTAGATACGAATGGAAGATAGAGTGTTGAAACACATCCTATGGTGTAGAGTTATTTAATATGATAGGGGTAATGGCACCCCACTCCAGTACTCTTGCCTGGAAAATCCCATGGACGGAGGAGTCTGCAGTCCATGGGGTCGCTGGGAGTCGAACACAACTGAGCGACTTCACTTTCACTTTTCACTTTCATGCATTGGAGAAGGAAATGGCAACCCACTCCAGTGTTCTTGCCTGGAGAATCCCAGGGATGGGGGAGCCTGGTGGGCTGCCGTCTATGGGGTCGCACAGAGTCGGACATGACTGAAGCGACTTAGCAGCAGCAGCAGCATTTCAAAACAGTGTGCAAGGATTAAATATTCCGTAAGTGGAGAGGACTACTTGGCTATTCATTTAGGAGGGAATCTAGAGTTCCTTTTCAAGCAAAAGTACAAACATGGTCAACGGATTAAAATGAAGGACACCGTTATTAAAATGTAACACTTGACAGTATTGATGTGGGGTATTATTCCTTAAATGTTTCTTGAAATGTAACAAAATGTGCTACTACCAGGATTTGTTGATCAAATGGACTTTATACCTGAGAAAGTAGAGATTAATAATATAATGGAGAGTAATAAATCCTGGGATTCAGTTGAGATTGTTGTGGCTCTTTTTTTAAATTTTATTTTTTTTTAAATTATAGTCGATTTACAATGTTGTGGAGACTGTGGCCCTTAACCATGCTAATTAGAAACCCTGTCCTTTGTCAGGTGGATCCTGAGACAGCAGGCAGCCCATCTGTCTGATAAGACATCAATCAAAACAGGAGTTATCTGCTGACTCTTCCTTAACTCTGCCCTCCCAAGTGGCCCTGGGAAGCCTGGTGAACTCAAGACTCCTCTTCAGTCCACTCAGGCAAGGACAAGGGCATCGGTGGGAATTTCCTTCTGGAAGCTTCTTTCTGTCTTGCTGGTCAAACCTTGCAGCTGGGTCTTCCACTGGCAGAGGAAGGAAATCACAGCCCCGTGGGCTGCAGGTCAAATTTCTCTTGTTACGTTTTGTCTGGAGAGTGTGTTGCTTTTAGCATGCATTCCATTCCATTCCATTATATCTGTATCTATAAGCTTTTTTTAAAATGTTATTTTAATTTTTAAGAATTTTGGCTGTGCTGGGTCTTTGCTGCTGCACTGGCTTTTCTCTAGTTGCTGAGTGGGAAGTTCCTCTCTAGTTGCGGTGTACGGGCCTCTCATTGCGACTTCTCTTGTTGCGGAGCACGGGCTCTAGAGCACTTGGGTTTCACCAGTTGCCACTCCTGGGCTCTGGACCACAGGCTCAGGGGCTTAGTTGCTCCGAGGCAAGTGGGATCTTCCTCAACCGGGAATCAAACCTGAATCTCCTGTGTTGACTGCAGGATTCTTTACCTCGGAGCCACCAGGGAAGCCATACACCTGTATCTAAATTAAATAATGAGGCCCTTGCTTGGTGCTCCATTTCATCTGTATCTGATGAACAATCTTAGATACACCTCCAAGTAACGTTGATATTCCCATAAAGTGCAACGTGTGTTCTGAGTCTTTACATGTCTGCCAGCAAACCTCAGGACAACGTGATATACCCAATCCCTAGTGGGCTTTCTAAAAATGACCCAGAAGTTGGGGATAGACAGCTTCATGAAGATATTGAAAGAAATATTTAAAATAAATACGGATTTCCTGGAGAAGGGAATGGCAACCCACTCCAGTATTCTTGCCTGGGAAATCCCATGGACACAGGAGCCTGGCAGGCTATAGTCCATGGGGTCACAAAGAGGTGGACAAGACTGAGTGACTAACACTTTCACTACTGGTCATTACACTGGTGGTCACAGTAGCCTCGAGGCTGAAATGGGTCAATAGATCGAAGATATAAACTGTATCCACTATGAACCACTTTCTCTTGTAGCAGGAAATACAAAATTAAACCTACCTATATTATGTACTTCAAAAGAATCAAATGTACATTGTCACTTTATTTAATATACTATTAAATATCTTTGCATCCAAAGATTTTATCATTGGTATATCAGCAAAAAAGAATTCTAATAGGTATATACTTTGCTTCAAAAATTTACTGACATAATAATAAATCATTTTAACAAGAGGAGAAATTCACATTTTTTTAAACACATAGAGTTAACTCCTTCTACTGGATAAAAATACCTACAGGTTAGCTTCCTTGTAATAAGTGCACTTGATATTACATAGCAAGTTATAATTTATAAAGATTTTCACATAATTTATGCTATTTAATCCACATAACAACCACGTGTGATATTTGGGGCGGGTAAGAACAGAACAAAGAAAACAAGATCCAATCAAGCTGAGTATTACGCACGCAAATAATCTCTGGAAACAAGAGATCTCAGGTGTTTTGGTTACCTTTGGTCAATGTTTATTCTACATTAAGTAGACTTTTTAAAGAAAAATAGGTATAAAGTGGAACTATATATTTTTGTTCTGGATTTTCCAAGTCTCCTTTAAATGTGTTATCATATTGCATAATTTTAAAAATAAAAAGGATAAAAATTAAAAAAAAATACGGATTAAATACCAATCATCCCTTATTTTTCTAGCCACATTCTTTGGAATTCAACTCCTAGGTTGTCTTAATTACTAGCCCTATGTATTCTATCACCAGGACACTTGATAACTTACCGTGAATGCATGCTCAGTCACTAAGTCATGTCCGGCTCCTTGCAACACCATGGACTGTAGCCCACCAGACTCCTCTGTCCATGGGATTTCCCAGGCAAGAACGCTAGGGTGGGTTGGCATTTGCTTCTGCAGGGGATCCTCCCGACCTAGGGACCAAGCCCTCATGTCCGAAGTCTCCTGCCTTGACAGGCAGATAACTTAGGGTGAATGGCATTTGAAACTTCATTTAAAAGCGAAGTCCCATCAAGTTAACCTTGTGATTCATTGACCTTCACTTTTTCCTTCCTTTAATCCCTGTAGCTAAAACTCATCATGATCCCAGCTTTTCCAGCTAACAGTCAGTGGACCTGGTTTCAAGGAATCTCGCAAGAAGAGGTCTCGCGTAGATGCTGGTTGTGCTTCTATTTGTTCTACGCTGTGACGTTAGCACTGCTACTCGGCGGTGTTTTCATCACTTTGTCCTCTGATCATCCACCCTTCGCCCTGGTAACAACAATGATTGCTACCGGCATTGTGTTTTTCATCCTCACTGGACTGATGTACTTGTGTGAAGCAAACAAGGTATCAGCTTTCATACAAGAAAAATTTTCAAGGAGGAGAATTGCTCAGGATCCTTGTAAGGCTTTAGAAAGAAAAACAACCAACGGTTGCCACCTGACTGTAATATCATCTTAAACCTGGAAATCCTTGGGACTTGGATATTTTAATGGTTTAAATAGAAATAAACTCTGGCCTTTTTAAAAAAAAGTTTTTATTTGATTTTGGAATGTTTCTATTCCCTATTGCCTCTCTTCAGTCTTCTTACAGAAGCTCCTGTTCTTTCAAGTTCCAGCCAGATGAATGGACCAGTTTCCTTCTCCCTGTTGCCACAGCATGATTCCAACCATCACTGAAGACCCAGCCCCTGTCTCTCACTCTGGCTTTTCACGTGGACTCCTGCAGATATTAACTGACCCATCCAAGACCATAGGTGTCCAGCTCATGGCCAACCTCCCTGGCAGTGCCCTGATCTTGTCCATCGTCCTGTCCTGTAACCTTTCATGACTGTTGCCTGTGAGTCTCCAAAACGATCCTTCAGACACCCCTTCCTCCCACCACACAGCCCTTATCATCCTTGGTCAGTTCCCCTGGCATCCCTCACCTGACCATCCTCTGATGTAATGGTGTGGTCTACCCTTCTGATGCTAAGGTCTCCTTACTCTCCCATAGTGCTTCGACTTCTTATCTCTTTGGGGCTTCTTCTTGGAATTACCTTCTACTTTCCATCCCCTTATTCTTGCCTTATACATTCCCTTCTACATGCCTGGTGACGTGTGGACATGTGAACCTGCTTGAACTAAGCTATCTCCCTGTGTACATGAATCCAAGGAGATAATCACTCAATAAAGGTGAACTCTTCCTTTCTTTTTCTTAAAATATTATTAATTTTTTTGGCCATGCTGGGTCTTCACTGTTGCTCAGGCTTTTCTCTAGTTGCGGCAGGCAGGAGCCACCCTCTGGTTGTGGGGTTCTCATTGCAGTGGCCTCTCTTGTTGCAGAGCATGGGCTCTAGGCATGTGGGCTTCAGTAGGTGCAGCACATGGGCCCAGTAGCTATGGCTCCTGGGCTCTAGACCACAGGCTCAGCATCTGTGGCTTATGGGCTTTGTTGCTCCTAGGGATGTGGGATTTTCCTGGACCAGGGATCGAACCCATGCCCCCTGCATTGGCAGGGGGATTCTTTATCACCGAGCCACCAGGAAAGCCTCAGTGATTTTAATTCCTTTCAATCATGATCATTCACCAAAGGGATCACCACTGCTGTCCTGCTTTTCTGAGCTGTTTCCAGTCCTTCAATTCAGGCAGGAATTGGAAGACTCTTTGCTAAGACTTCCCTGGTGGCTCAGACGGTAAAAGCATCTGCCTACAATGTAGGTAGACCTGGGTTCAATCCCTGGGTGGGGAAGATCCCCTGGAGAAAAAAATGGCAATCCACTCTAGTACTCTTGCCTGGAAAATCCCATGGATGGAGAAGCCTAGTAGGCTACAGTCCATGGGGTCACAAAGAGTCGGACATGACTGAGCGACTTCACTTTCACTTGCTAAGTTTACTGGCCAGAGAAACTGTCCCTTCTCCCCTAACATGTAGGGATCCCATAATAAAAACACTGCTCAACCTACTCTGACCTTAGGGTTGGATGGCATCACTGACTCAATGGACATGAATCTGAGCAAACTCCAGGAGACAGTGAAGGACAGGGAAGCCTGGTATGCTGTAGCCCATGGGGTCACAAAGAGTCAAACATGGCTTAGTGACTGAACAACAAAACCTACTCACCAAGGAAACCCTATCCTCCAACATGCCCTACCCAACAGCCCTGGGGTTTCCCTTTGAAATGAGAATGGAGAGCCCAGAAACTAGGACCCTCTGAGAAAGCCTCTGCCATGGTTTGCAAACTCAGAAGACGTTAGAGGGCATGGAGAGTGTAGGGAGCAGTAAACAGACCAAGATTTCAACTATGTAACTGACATTTTCAGACACTTAGAACATACTACATAATTGAAACGATAGGGTGTTATAAAGGATTCATAAGAAAAAAGCAGGAACTCTTGAATTATGAGTTCAGGCAATGTTATGGGGCAGACTGGATGGGAGGGGAGTTGGAGGGAGAGTGGATGCATTTATATGCCTGGATGAGTCCCCTTGCTGTCCGCTTGAAACTGTCACAATGTTGTTAATTGGCTATACTCCAATACAAAATAAAAAGTTAAAAAAATAGAGGGGTGGGAGGGATACTTGAGGACAAGGGGACATATGTATACTTGTAGTTGATTCATGTTGTTATACAGCAGAAACTAACACATGGTAAAGCAATTATCTTCCAATTAAAAAAAAGTAAAATTCTTTTTAAAAATGAGAGCAGAACTTAATTCAAAAAGTTGGGTACAATAAATGTAAAAAGAAATATTCAAGAAGAGCAGCTTACAGTGGGGGAAAACTGCAAACAATGTCCAGCGATGAAGAATTTTTCAAAATCTTGATACAATGGAACAAGACCGTGAAATTTCTTACCATCCCTAACTGATATCAAAAAGATAGAAACACAAAAGGAAACCATCATCAGTGTTGACTGTTTCCGGGGGCTGGAATAACTATCGACCCTATTTGTACTTGAATATTTCTTTTTATCTTTCCAAAATTTTCAAGATTCTGTAATCAAAAAAACCGAATGTCAAAAAATAAAATTGCAATTTTTCCCCCAAAGTTCTCAAGGTTCTGTCATCAAAAAAATCAAAAGTTGAAAAAGAAAATATATCCATGTGACCTGGTTAAAGAATCCATGACGTGAAATTACATTTCCAAAAGGGAGACTTCCTGTGCTATCCAGTGGCAAGAAGACTATGTGGGTACCAGTGTTGGGCACATCTCTCATGCATGCTATAACTTTTAAAGACAGCTATAACTTTTTGCCTTGAGTTTTCCACCCTTGAACTATGGATACACCCCCTAAATGTTTTTGAAGTATCTTGCACTTTAAAAATATATGTATTTATTTATTTATTTATGGCTAAGCAGGATCTTTGTTGTTGTTGAGGGCTTTTCTCTAGTTGTGGTGAGTGGGGGCAACCCTCTAATTGTGGTGAGTGGGCTTCTCACTGTAGTGAATTTTATTGTGGAGTGAGGGCTTCAATAGTTGTGGCACATGGGCTCAGGTGCTCCGAGGCATGTGGGATCTTCCCTGATCAGGGACCCAACCCATGTCTCCTGCACTGGCAGGTGGATTCTTTACCCCTGAGCAGTCAGGGAAGCCCTGTCTTGCACTTTTGAGACTGAGAATTTATAAGAAAATAATATTCAAGTCCCTACTTCTCAACCAGAAGAATGGTCTATTTTCTGACAATCTTTCCATGTGCATAGGGTGTTTCTCTTCTCTTCTTTATGACCATCTGTCATATTCAACTTTTTCCTAGTGGTTTTTTTCAAAAGAAAAGGGAAAAGCAATCTCTCCTTCATTGTACCTCTTCAAGTATCTAGAATTACCTGTGATAGTCTCGACTGGAACCAACTTACATATCCATTCACAGAGGGAAGGGGTTTATCCTTGCAGTGGAATTTTGCTTCTTTGTGATCCACACCTCTTCCCTTCCATTCCAAGCCCACTTTGGGCTTCTCTGATGGCTCAGCTGGTAAAGAATCTGCCTGCAGTGCGGGAGACCTGGGGTTGATCCCTGGGTTGGGAAGATTTCCTAGGAAGGGAATGGCTACCCACTTCAGTATTCTGGCCTGGAGAATTCCATGGACTGTATATTCCCTAGGGTCACAAAGAGTCAGACACGACTGAGAGACTTTCACTTCACTTCATTTTGCAATGGAATACTATTCAACATGAAAAAAGTCTGTTGATACTCAAGACAACATGAATGAATCTCAAAATAATTATGCTGAAGGAACAAGCCAGACACAGAGAAGTACATACCAGAGAATGTCATTATATAAAAATGTGAAATCACTTCTAATGACAGATTGTAGATTGGTGGTTGCCTGGGAATGGAAGGGAGGAGGTGTGGATTACAGAGAAGCACAATGAAACTTTGGAGGTGATAGATATATTTTTAATTTTAATTAGACTGATGCTTTTATTGGTTCATACATGCCAAAACTCAATGAATTGTACATTTTGAATATGTGCTAGCTTTGTACCTCACTTGTACATTCAAGTGAATAAAGAAGCATAGAGTGAATTATTTTAGGCAGTGTTTCTCCAAACTTTGCGGATATTAAAAAGCTCCTAGTACCTACAATTAACATACTCAACAGTGGAAAGCTGAAAGTGTCTCCCCTAAATTCAAGAGCAAGACAAGAATGCCCACTCTCATCATTTCTATTTAACATAGTATTAGAAGTACTAGCTGGGCTTCCCGAGTAGCTCAGCTGGTAAAGAACCCAGCTACAATGCAGGAGATCCTGGTTTGATTCCTGGGTTGGGAAGTTCCCCTGGAGAAGGGATAGGCTACCCATTCCAGTATTCTTGGGCTTATCTGGTGGCTCAGATGGTAAAGAATCTGCCTGTAATGCAGGAGATCTAGGTTCAATCCCTGGGGTGGGAAGATCCCCTGGAGGAGGGCATGGCAACCCACTCCAATATTCTTGCCTGGAGAATCCCCATGGACAGAGGAGCCAGACAGGCTACAGTCCATGGGGTTGCAAAGAGTAGGACACAACTGAACGACTAAGCACAGCACAGAACAGCAGTGTTAGCTACAACAATCAGTCATAAAAAAGAATGAAATTCTGCTATTTGCAACATCATCATAGACCTGGAGAGGGCTTCCCTAGTGGCTCAAACGGTTGAGAATCCGCCTGCAATGCAGGAGACCTGGGTTCGATCCTGGGGTCAAGAAGATCCCCTGGAGAAGGGCATGACAACCCATTCCAGTGTTCTTGCCTGGAGAATCCCATGGACAGAGGAGCCTGGTGGTCTACAGTCCATAGGATTGCAAAGAATCAGACACGACTGAAGCAACTTAGCATGCATACATGCATGGACTTGGAAAGGATCATGCTTAGTGAAATAAGCTAGATAAAAAGAAGACAAATTCTGTATGTTTTCACTGAAGCATGGAATCCAAAAAATTAGATACTTCCCTGGTGGTCCAGTGGTTAAGATTCCATACTTCCACTGCAGGGGGTATAAGTTGGATCCCTGGCTGGGTGGGGAACTAAGATCCCATATGCCATATTATGTGATAGAAAACAAAATAAAATTCAAAAAACAAAACAATGAATTTTTAAAAAAGAAGCCCCTGGTGCTGTGTAAAGTTCATACTCCTGGTCCCACTGCTGAGTACTCCATGAAGCACCAGGTGAACTGTGCTTCCAATAAGAGCCTCAGTGATTCTCAAGCTCGGAGAAGTAGGGAAACCCTGGTTTAAGGCGGGTCACAGCTGAGAACGAATGAACTTTCCCTCACCTTGACCAAACCGTCATCAGGTGAAGCTAAATGGAAACCACCACCATCAACAAGCAGGGGAAAAAACCTATGCGATTTCCTAGTGTTTTCCACAAGTACATGACCCTTAACCACCATATAGCAAGGGTTTGTCACCAGGATCTCCCTTAAAGAGCTTTCTCAGCACCCCCAGGATCTTATATCATTGGATGAATTGGGAGAAAACTGAGCTAATGAGTGAAATGGCCCTCCACAGAGTCCATGTTGTTATCCAATCAACATCTGTCTCCTATAAAAGAAACTCAAAGAGCCGTGTTGGATGTCTCATCTTGAAAGGAGTTTGACGTTTCTACTTGTTCAAGAGCTGCATTGCAAGCCAGGTAAAGGGATCTACAGTTTTTTGCACGTAACTGTAGTGGTGGAAATCATTGTAGAAGCTCTTTTCGTCATTACTCAGTGAGGTGAGAGTTTTTTTTTTTTGGGGGGGGGTATCTTTTTAGATTCAATGATCATTGCAGTTCCTCAGATTTGTTTTCCTGTTTTGCCGTTTGTCTGCTTTTCTTTTTTCCTTAATTTGTTGATGTTCTTTGTTTAGGAAGGACATTAATTCTTCTATGTGTATAAAATAGTGACTTACCAGAACTTTGTCTGTGATGTCTTAATGCCATTCAAGAGTTTTCTTTCTTCCTTTATTGCATTTTTCTGAGTAATATATAAGTGCTTCCCTTACTTAGCAAGACTGAAAATATGCATTCAATCTAAGAAACTAGAATAAATAAAATCAGTGGAAATAGAGGAGGAAATGTAAAAGCCTAAATTAAACTTGGAACCAAATACAATACCATGCCTGAGGGTAACACTAAAAGCTTGTTCTTATAAATGGTGACAAGTAGATCAATTCCGCCAAAACATTTTTTGTTGTTGTTTTAATGAGCATTTGGTGAGCAATAACAAGAAATAGAGTCAGGTAAAAGGTAATGTACAACTGCATACTAAAATACCTGATAATTTATGTGAAAGGGATAGTTTCCTTGCAAAGTTACCAAAACGGATCAAGAAGTAACAGAGCAGACAAATCACTCCAGAAGATAAATTCACACCTCCATCTAAAGAGCCTGAGTGGCCTATTGCTCTGAGCTCTGGAAACCTTTCAAAGGCACCTTTTTATAAAGATAATTTTACCTCAGCCCAGCACCCGTAAAAATCTCCATGATGAAACTGGGGCATAGTCTAACTCAAAAACCTTCTTGGTAAAGTTCCTAACATAATGAACAAATAAAATCTTTTTAAAAAACCTTTAACCTCAATTTTAAAAGTCTATTTATTTTTAATCGGTGGATAACTGCTTCACAATATTGTGTTGGTTTCTGCTATATAGCAACATGAGTCAGCCATAAGTGTATATATGTCCCCTTCCTTGTGGCTCTCTGTCCCACCTCCTACCCCATCCCACCCCTCCAGGTTGCCACAGGGCACTGGTCTGAGTTCCCTGAGTCATACAGCAAAGTCCCACTGGCTATCTACTTTACACATGGTGGGGTACATGTTTCCATGCAACTCTCCCTATTCGTCCCACCCACTCCTTCCCATTCTGTGTCCGCAAGTCTGTTCTCAGTATCTGAGTCTCCGTTGCCGCCCTGCAAATAGGTTCATCTGTACCATCTTTCTAGATTCCATGTGTATATACATTAATGTGATATTTGTCTTTCTCTTTCTGACTTACTTCACCCTGTATAATAGGATCTAGGTTCATCTGTCTCATTAGAACTGACTCAAATGCATTACTTTTTATGGCTAAGTAATATTCCATTGTATTTATGTACCACAGCTTCTTCATCCATTCTTGTCAATAGACGTCTAGGTTGCTTCCATGTAACCACACTTTTCAAGTGTGTAAAATGTTAAAACACAATGAACACTCACCTACCCTCCTTAATGTTAACAACTTAACATTTTGTTGTAACTTTAGCACATGTTTATAACATTTGTTGCTCTTATTGTTGTTGGCTGAATCACTGAAGAATCAGTGGCAGACTTTATGAATTTCTTGCCTAAATGCTTGAACATGCATCTCCTGTTTAAAAAAAAAAAAGAGGGGGCATTCTCCTACAAAAACTGAATGCCACCATGGATTAGAAAATTACTTGTACCAGTTAATAAAGATGGCCATGAGTTTATTTCAAGAACACAAGGATAGGTCCAAATTAGAAAAATTGATAAACCTTATTATATTAGTGAAAAAAAGCAGAAAGTCACATTTACCAGCAAGTGCTGCAAATGCATTTGACACAATTCCCTGCAATTGCTGATAAGTTCTCAAAGAATAGAAATGCTGATTCTAAAAAAGACAATCTGCCAACACAAATAATGTAAAAAAATGGTGAAATAACCAAAGCATTTGAGCTAAAGGCATTCTACAAAGTGAGGCAATTTTCGATGTTTTTCTCCCTGTATTTGAGTTCTTCAATTTCCTTGATCTCATGCATCAAATATTTTTGGAGAAACTCCATAGTTACTTATACATTAAGTTGACTTCTAAAGTTTTCTGTCACCTTCAACAGTCACAAAGAATGCACCGTCTGGTATATTGTAAATGCTGACCCGTCAAAATAAAACTGCTATACCACTTTTAAATGTAAGTATAAGCCTCAGTCTTCACCACCATCATTCATACGAAATACACATAAACAAATTTTTCTTTATCTCAAGCTTTGCCTTATTTACTTCTCTTTAATCTGTTCTTCCATTTCATTAAATCTCTCCTGAAATATGTCTTAATATAGTATGTTATGCTTTAAAGTCTTTTTTGATCACTCATATCATTGTTCTCTGCAACAAAGATATATATTAATATGTATATGTATATGCTTGGATTTAAGGCAAATTTTTCTGACCTGATGTTCTAACTGTAAAACTTCTTCTGAACTGGGTTACAGTTACAATTCGTATACGTGTGATCAAACTAACACTGCTATGGTCTGAACATCTGTGTCCCCAAATTCATATGTTGAAATCCTACCCCTTTCAGCGATAGTATTAGGAGGTGGGGGCCTTTGGGAGGTGGCTAGGTCAAAAGGACTGAGATATAATAGGTGAAATTAATGCTCTTAAAAAGATCCCACGGACCTCCTTCTCCCCTTCCCCAAGGTGGGGATAAAAGGAAAAACCTGCAACCCAGGAGAGGTCTCTCACCGGTGATACTGGTTTCCTGATCTCAGAGTTGCAGCCTCAAGACTATGATCACTATATTTCTGCTGTTTATAAGTCACCTAGTCTGTGGCATTTTGTTAGAGCAGCCTAAATAGACTGAGAAAATATATTACAACACAAAAATATATTAAACACAGAAAACTTTTAAGAATCGCACCTACAGTCATAGAACACGTATACCTTTTTTTTTGGTTTGCTTAAAATTTTTTGTTGTTGTTTTTGTTCTAGTACAGTTTATTTACGATGTTGTGTTAGTTTCTGCTGTACAGCAAATCAGCTATATATAGCTCTATTCTTTTTTAAAGTGTTTTCCCACATAGATCATTAAAGAGTATTGAGAAGAGTTCCCTGTACTATACAGTTGTTTAGCTGCTAATTTGTGTCCAACTCTTTTGCGACCCCATGGATTGTAGCCCATCAGGCTCCTCTGTCCATGTGATTTCCCAGGCAAGAATACTGGTGTGGGTTGCCATTTCCTTCTCCAAGGGGTCTTCGCAACCCAGGAATTGAATCCTCATCTCCAGCATTGACAATAGTCAACCTTTCGGTTTATCTAACCTTAACATTTTCCCCCTCTTATCCCTACAGACAAGATTCATTATGATCTCATCACCTCGAGTTTATGGTCAGTCAAACTGGTTTCCAAGAATAACTCACATCAAGTGTTCATATCAATTATACAAACAATTCTTTTTGTTCTTTGCTGTATTCATCGTTTTGCTTTTTGGAATTGCCATGGCAGCTTTCCCTCTGGATCGCAAGACGTTACTCCTGGTAATCACAATAATTATTACTGCCATCGTTTTTCTCATCATTACTGGAGTGCTCATTTTTTATGAAGTCTGCCGAAAGCTGGAGGAATTTATCCCTCCCCAAGTGGAAGAATCATGGAGGTATAGAATTGAACACATTGAAATTTAAGCTTCAGCAACAGATTCCAATCGTCAGCACCTGACTATCATCTTATCTGAAATCTGAACCTCCTTGGGACTTTGAACCTTTTTAGTCTTTTGAGCATTTTAAAAGGAATAAACGTTGACTTTTTAAAAGGTTATGATTTTGGAAAGTTCTTGTTCCCTATTGCCTCTGTGAAATCTCTTCCTGGGGAAAGCCCTTTTTTCCCCTCAAATATGTGACAGACAAATGTACCAGTGTTCTCCCACCTGTTTTTATTTATTTTTGGCTGTACTGGGTCTTCGATGGTTTGTGTGGGCTTTCTCTAGTTGCGGGGAGCAGGGGCTACTCTTCGCTGTAGTGCATGGGTGTCTCACGGCGGTGGGGTCTCTTGCTGCGGAGCGCGGGCTCCAGGGTGCTTGGGCTTCAGTATTTGCAGCTCTCGGGCTCAGTTGCTCTGTCGCATGTGGGATCTTCCCTGAGCAGGGACTGAACCTGTGTCCCCTACATTGGGAGGCAGATTACTATCGTCTGCACCACCAGGGAAGTCCTTCCTCCAAGAAATTTTTGCTTGTACCAACTTCTTGCTCTCTTCCTCCCATCACTTACAACCTACCTCTTACTCTGGCTTTTCATATCAGCTCCTGCTAATTTTATCATGTACGGAGGTGACCCACTGAAGACTCCAGGTTCCCAACTCATGACTCCTCACTTGCAATGTCCCAGTCTTATCTCTGCTATTGAAGTGGAGCAGGACCCTATGGCCCTTGCCCTGCATGTCCTCAGCCTGCCTTTTGTGTGTGAAAAAAACTTTAGCCAAAGAATAACTTTAATCAGAGGGAGAAAAGGCGGAAGCTAAGAACAGCAGTCAAATAGGACAAAACAATAGTCAGTAAGCAAAGTCAAGGACCTTTAGATCCTTCTCAAGGATTATAGATAATATTCTGAGCCATATCCTGTGGGCTGTGTTGTAGAGACCAAACCCCTCACCAGGTGGAAGAAATTAATGACATGATTATCGGATTGTAGCCAAGACATAAGCTGCCACAATTCCAAGAATTTTCCCCAAAGAAATGAAAACAAATCAACCCTGGAACACACACACAATGTCACATGACCTTGTTTTACTGTTCCTAAAACTGACATCAAAACCATTTTCAAAAATGGTTTTGTGCACTTAAAAACTTAAGAGAGTAGATCTCATGTTGTATTCTTACAAAAAAAAAAAAGCCAAGAAGCACAATAAATGGTTTGGAGGTGAAGGATATATTTATTACCTTGACTTTGATCATGATACCATAGGTATAGGTATATGTCCAAACACATCAAAATGTATATATCAAATAGGTATGATTTTTTAATATAGTAAGTATGCCTCAAAAAACTAAACACAGTGGAAGCCATTGTTAATGGGAATTGGTTCTGGGTGGTGGAATACTTCTATTTGGATCTTTCTTATTTTTTTCAAAGTCTCCCAAAGAACATATGTGTTGCTTTTTAATCAAAACCCAGCAAATTGTTAAATTTGCTGGACGGCCATACGGCCCACCATAGATGATAATATAGGCATCCTACTTAAAAAAAAAATCCTAGATAATGTATAAGTTCAGTTCAGTTCAGTCGCTCAGTCATGTCCGACTCTTTGCGACCCCATGAATCGCAGCACGCCAGGCCTCCCTGTCCATCACCAACTCCCGGAGTTCACTCAAACTCACGTCCATCGAGTCAGTAACATCTTACAAAAAAATGTCACTGAAATTGCCTTTGAACTGGACTCTTGGCTTCCCTTCCTTCCATACCCCTCTGTCATCTCTTGTTAACTGAGAGCATGGTTTTTAAAAAATTTTATTTTATTGAAACATAATTGATTTAACAATGTGTTAATTTCTGATATACAGCAGGCAGTTATACATGCATGTACATACACATATACACTTTCTTTTTCATACTGTTTTCCATTATGGATTATCACAGAATACTGAATGTATTTCCCTGTGCTATGCAGTTGGACCTCACTGTTTATCCATTCTCTGTATGATAGTTTGCATCTGCTAATCCCAAACTCTCAATCCACCCCACCTCCAAAGCCTTCCCCCTTGGCAACCACAGGTCTATTCTATGTCTATGAATCTGTTTCTGTTTCATAGATAAATTCATTTGTGTCACATTTTGATTTTTATATATGTAAAAAATTCTTAATTTAAAATTTTATTGGCCAGACCACATGGCATGCGGAATCTTCCTCAACCAGGGATCCAACCAGTGCCCCCTGCATTGAGAGCAGAGTCTTAACCACTGGACCGCCAGGGTCATATTCAAGTATGACCATCGGTGTCATATTTCAGATTCCACATATAAGTGAAATCATATGATACTTGTCTTTCTCTTTGTGACTTACTTCACTTAGTATGACAATCTCTAGATCATCCATGTTGCTGCAAATGGCATGATTTCATTCTTTTTTCATGGCTGAGTAGTATTCCATTGTGTACACACCATATCTTTATCTGTTCATCTGTTGATGGACACTTAGCTTGTTTCTATGTTTTGGCTGTCATGCATAGTGCTGCAATAAACAGGGGTGCTTTTTAAAAAATGTTTCTTTTTGGCTGCACTGGAACTTTGTGGCAGTGTGAGGGCTTTCTCTAGTTGCAGCAGCGATCGGGGGCCACTCTTCCTCGTGGCATGAGGGCTTCTCTTCTTGCAGAGCACGGGCTCTAGCGTGCTCGGGCTCAGTAGTTGTGGTGCACGGGCTTAGTTGCCCCGTGGCATGTGAGATCTTCCCGGACCAGGGATTGAACCCTGCATTGCTGGGCAGATTATTAACCACTGGACCACCAAGGAAGCCCTAACAGGAATTCTTGGGTCTGTCCTGCAGAGCGACAGATCAGGGAGCAGCTGGCTAACACACCTCTGCTTGTAAACTGCCTTCCCTGGCCACGCTGGATCAGTTATTTCCCTTTCTTTCTGTCTCCTCTCTTTAGCTGCATACCTGCCCAGCTTCGCATGGCTCAGTTGTTACACAGGAACTTAGAGTTACCTCACCTTTCCCTCTACCTCCAATCACTTTTCCCTCATGCCCAATTCCATCCTGCTTATCTTACAACTATGCCAACCCCCTTCAGCTTTGGGGAGGTGGATCTGAGACTCATTCTCCTCTCTCTAGTTTGTCGCCTCCCTTGGCAAAGCCTCGGCACCTCAGCGTTTGGCTTGCTGTGCCTGGTTTGGTAATGGTGTTACTATTCCCCAGAGGTGCTTGTGGAAGACTGGTCCTTCAAGAAAGGATCTGGAGAATTGTGCTTTCAACAAGTGCCCTGGGGTTTTTCAAGCCCAGTGGTGGTTGGGAAAAACTGGTATAAGGCGGGTTGCAGCTGACAAGGACACTTTACTCAACTTGACCGAACCATCATTGTGGTGCATGTGTGCTAAATCACTTCAGTCATGTCTGAGTCTGTGCAAACCTGTGGACTGCAGCCCACCAGGCTCCTCAGTCTGTGGGATTCTCTGGGCAAGAATACTGCAGTGGGTTTCCATGCCCTCCTCCAGGGGGTCTTCTTGACCCAGAGACTGAACCCACAGCTCCTGCATTGTCAAGCAGGTTCTTTACCACTACTGTCATCTGGGAAGGAAGTCCAAACCATCAGGCGAAGCCAAATGAAACAACCACCATTAATAGCCGGGGGAGAACAAATGATCATTTCCTAGGTTTTTTCCAAGACACATTATTCTTAACTAACACATAGCAAGGGCTTCCCTGCTGGCTCAGTGATAAAGAATCTGCCTGCCAATGCAGAAGACGTGGGTTCGATCCCTGGGCCGGGAAGATTCCCCAGAGAAGGGCATGGCAACCCACTTCAGTATTCTTGCTTGGGAAATCCCATGGACAGAGGAGGCAGGTGGGCTACAGTCCACGGGGTCTCAAAGAGTCAGACACGACTTAGGGACTAAACAACAATAACAAACCATAGAGCAAGTGTTTGTCATCAATCTCTCCTTTAAGAAGCTTTCTCAGACCCCCGCATCTTATATCATTGGCTCAATTGGGAGACAGCTAAGCTGATGCGTGAAAAAGGCTTTCCATAGAATCCATGTTATTGCAGTTACCCAATCAGGATCCTGTCTCCTATAAAAGAAACAGAAATTGCTGTGCTTAGCATCTCATCTTGAGGTGTGTTTGCTGGTTTCTGTTGTGAAAAAGCTGCATTTCATACCAGGTAAACCCCACCATCACCTCTATTTATTTATAAAAGCAGCGATGTGTCTGAAAGTCATTAAAGACTCTCTTTTTCTTATTTCTAAGTGAGGTCAGGGATACCTTTTCAAGTTCACCAGCCATTGCAATTCCACAGTTTCTTGTTATACCGTCTGTTTTTCTACTGGTTTTCTTTCTTTATTGCCAATGTTTTGTGTATATAAGGGACCCTATGCAAGAGTTCAGGAGGGCGTGGAAACACACTGAAGTATTCTTACCTGGAGAATCCCATGGGCAGAGGAGGCTGGCAGGCTACAGTCCAAAGGGTCGTGAAGAGTAGGACGTGACTGAAGCGACTGAGCACTCACACATGCATGCAAGAGTTCAAATTACCTTTGATAGCATTTGTCTAAAGTACACCTTGCTTTCTGCCTCTACTCCATTAAACCTAAATTAATAGGGGTTTTGCTTTGTGATCTGTATCACCCATACTGAAACTAGTATAACAATTTTAAATGATGCATTTAAGTAATTCTGACACTTCCTTAAAATGAGATCTTGAGTCTCTTCTCGTCCCCAAGCAAACCTCAGGACTATGAGCTATGCCCAAGTGCTCTGTGGAAATGTTCCAGAAGTTTGTGATAGTTTCATTAAAGTTATTGAAATAAGCATTTAAAGGAAATTAACATACTTATGTTTCCTGGCAACCTTCCTTGGTCATCCTAGACCCTAGCCCTTTGTTTCAGTCCATCAGGACACATTACAACTTAGAGTGAATAGAATTCAAAACTTTGCCTAAAAGCAAAAATAAAATTGAAAAAAAAAAAAAAAACTTTGTCTAAAAGTAATGTCATGGCAAATGGAGAGATGGGTTCCCAGTCAACCTCTGATTTATTTGACCTCATTTTTCTCTTCTAACCTCTGCAGATAAGATCGTCATGATCCCCACTTTTCAAGCTCATAACCTGAGGAGCTAGCTGCTGAGACTACAGAGTTTATACAAATGCATCTGGCTTTTTTATTTTGGAGTAATCACTTTGTTCCTGGAACTCTCTGCAGTGGCTTTCTTTGCTGATCAGATACCTTTTCGTCTAGCAATGATGATGGCTATTTCTGGAACTGTTTCTATTGTCATTCCTGCAATCTTTGCCTTGTCTGAAGCTTGTCAAAACCCAGAAAATTCACCTTTAAGCCTAGAAGAATTATCAAACCTTAGAAACCCCCAGAAGCTTAGAAATAGCAATTTTGAAATGGGAGCACCAACCACAAGCACCTGATTTATAAGTTGATGTTAAACCCCAAATACCTTTGTGCCTTTGGACAGTTTAAAAAATCCCTTGAGCATTGTTTTAAAAAGAAATAAACTCTGGCTTTTAAAAAGCTTACTATCTGATTTTTGGAATGTTCTTGCCTCTATGAAATCTTTCTGCAGAAATCCTTGTTCTTTCGAATTCACGTCAAATGAAGGAACCAGGTTTCGCCTCCCTGTTGCCATGACTACCAACCTTCTTGCTCCCTTCCACCCATCACTAAGATCCGGTTGCTGCTTCTCACTCTCTCTTCACATCAATTCCTGTGGACTTTAACATGCACAGAGCAGACCCTTCCAGGCCCACAGGTGCCTAGCTCACAGCCCTCCTCAAGACCCTGCATCCTCTAAACACACAGCCCCGTTTTTTTTTTTCTTTTTCTTTTAGCGTAACATTTTATTAAAAAAATAAATTATATTTTGTGTTGGGGTATAGCTGATTAACAATGTTGTGATAGTTTCTGGTGAAGAGCAAAGGGACCCAGCCACACATGTACATGTATCCATTCTCCCCCAAACTCCCCTCCCACCCAGGATGCTCCATAACATGGAGCCCAGTGCCAGGTACTCTGCAGTAGGTGGTACGTGTTACAATAGTAACTTGTTGGTTATCCATTTAAGATACAGTAGTGTGTTCATGTCGATCCCAAACTCCCTAAACATCCCTTCCCCTTGGCAACCATAAGTTCATTCTCTAAGTCTGTGGGGTTTTTTACATTTTTCTTTTTTAAAATATGTATTTATTTGGCTGTGCCAAGTCTTAGTTGCGGCCTGTGGGGTCTAGTTCCCTGAGCAGGGATGGAACCCGGGCCCCCCGCACTGGGAGCAAGGAGTCAGCCACTGGACCACCAGGGAAGTTCCTCCCATAGCACCTTGACTTTCTTCTTGTCCCTTTTGGGCTCCAAATTTTTCACCCCCTCTGACCCTCCTGTATATTCCTGGCACTTTTACTGGCCTATCCACGTAGTCCAGAAACCCAAGAAGCCACACCTCCTGGAGCAAACGACACGAGAAAGTGTCCTTCAAATCATGATCACAAAGTCCAGTCACCCATACTGCGATCCTTCTATTTCATTATATCTTCTCCTTTGCTGCCAGGCTGGGAACTGGCAAATGTGTCTACGAGAAAAGTGCCTCAAAAGAATATCTTCCTTCCCTTTGTTTGATGTTTCTGGGTGCCCCCTCCCCCCGCCACCATTGAGAAATGGACTCACCATGCCACCTACTCATTCTAGAAATCTCACCAGTCAACGGCCCTACCCAATGGTCCTTGATATAGGAAGATAGAGTCCAGAATCAAGGACCTGCAAGCAATTCTTCTCTCATGCTAGAACAGCTAAAAGTAATTTGCAGAGGGAGCCGATGCAGATAGTAAACAGAGGACAATTTTTTTTCTTTCAACATATAATTACTATCCTCAGGTCTGGGGTAGTAGGCTGTATCACAAAATGAAACAAGAATCAGACTGTGTGAAGGATCAGTAACCAAGGCAAGGACACTTGGAAATTGAAAACGAGGGCAGAAATTGAAAAGTGAAAAGATTTGGAAGATGAAGGAGAGAAGTCGACAAGGTCAGCCATTTGTGATGGGGACAGTGGAAACAGTGTTTAAACACATGAGATTTTTAAAAAAACAGTTCAGTTTTGCAAGATGCAAGAAGTTCTCTGGACAGAGTGCACTGACAACCTGAATGTACTTAATGTCACTGAATGTCCACTTAAAAATGGTTACAGTGGTAAATTTCATGTTATGCCTGTTTTACCACAATCAAAAATCATTTTTTAGAAATGGGATATGGCAGAAGAAAACAGGATTCAAACTGATATGGGGGAAAAAAAGGATTTCAAATGAAAGTTCCCACCAATGTATGACTTGGGGGTGGTGCAATAATTGCTAACATAAAGGAAGGGCTATAGAAGATATACTTTAAATTGCAAGTGATAAAGAGGATTAAAGTTGGTCGTTGAGGCTGAAGTCCTCAGGGGGATTTCGTAACCTGTAGGACCATGCTGCTACTGCTGCTAAGTCGCTTCAGTCGTGTCCGACTCTGTGCGACCCCAGAGACGGCAACCCACCTGTCCCTGGGATTCTCCAGGCAAGAACACTGGGGTGGGTTGCCATTTCCCTCTCCAATGCATGAAAGTGAAAAGTGAAAGTGAAGTTGCTCAGTCATGTCTGACTCTTAGCGACCCCATGGACTGCAGCCCACCAGGCTCCTCCATCCATGGGATTTTCCAGGCAAGAGTACTGGAGTGGGGTGCCATCGCCTTCTCCAGTAGGACCATGAGTCATCCCCTAATAACCTTCTAGACCACTCACTGGTATTTTGTGGAGGGGGGTGCGGTGCACTGCATCTTCGTTTTTGCAAGCAAGCTTTCTCTAGTTGCAGCAAGTGGGGCCTACTCATTGCTGTGGTGCACGGGCTTCTCATTGCACAGGCTCCTCTTGTTGCAGATCAGAGGTGCTCAGACCTCAGTGGTCGAGGTGCGTGGGCTTCGTTGCTCTGCGGCATGTGGAACCTTCCTGGACCAGGGATCGAACCCATGTACCCTGCCTTGGCAGGTGGACTGCCATCCACTGTACCACCAGGGAAGTCCCTGTTGGTCTTACTTTTAATATCTGCTAGAAACAACACATATGCACTGGAAATGAAAGGCTGACCAAATCCAGGATTCGTGAGTTCACAGCAGCAGAGTTCATGTGCAAATGTGTTTCTTGCCTCTTCTGTTGATGTTCCTCTTCCTATTTTTTCAAAAAGTACGAGGCCATGAGGATCTCCATACAGCAATTTTTATCACAGCTCTTCATAGAATCGTTGGTGTCAATGAGATTTATGATGCCCCAAGAGCCACATAATTCTATAAATCCTTAGCTACCTGACTACATTGATTTTTACCCTCTGTTAATGCATACTCGTACCTCATGATGAGAAAATGTAGACTGTACCAACAAATCAATTTATTTGAGCCTGTTGTTTTTAGATGCAGAACAGAATCACCTGATGAAAAAATTTTTTAAAAAGTCTGCTTGCCAGGAGAATCTAATTCTGATGTGTACATCCAGCTGAAGATCATCAGTTCAGGCTGAGCAGGGGCACTTCTGATTCTGTTGATTTGATGAGGTTTCAGTGAGTAGTTCTGTCTGATGAACTGGGGGTGTAACCCAGTAGGACCTTTGGGGGCCTTCCCGGGACAGACTATCCCACACCCCCAACCCATGTCCTCCAGCTGCCTCTTGTCTGCAGAAAACTTTGGCTTCCTAGACCTTCCCCAAGTTCCAAAGGATAAATTTAATCAGAGAAGTGAGAAAATGTAGAAATTACATTATATACAAAAGGAAATACTCAAGCAAGGCAATAATAATTGTTGTTTAGCAATAAACAACAATTGTTGTTTAGCAATAATTTGTTTAGCAATTAAACAAAGTCAAGGACTTTTAGTTCTTCCTCAAGGGCTACCAGTTATCTTCTGAGCTATGTTTTTGAGTCTTTTGCAAGTATTTCAACTCCCATCAAGTGGAAGAAGTTAACTGCTTGCTGACCACAAGCACATAGACCCCAGCCAGCTTGGAACCAGAAGGTTGATGATGTTGACTCCCCAGTTACCTCACCACCAACAAGTCAGAAGAATGTTCATGAGCTGATTATGTGCCCACAACCCCTCTCCTTTATCTTGGAAGCCGTTGGGGAGTTTGGGTGTTTTGAGCACTAGCTGCCTGGACTCCTTGCTTGGTGCCTGCAATAAACACTGCACTTTCACCAAGACCCACTGTGAGTAGATCTTACTGCATGTGGGTAAGCAGACCCAAGTTTGATTTGGTAATAGAAGAAGCAGTAGACTCCTGCTTTTAATGAAATACTTTAAAATTATCTTCTTTCTTCATCAAGAAATCTTTCTCAGCCCCTTCTGAGATTCTTGCTTATCCTTGGTGTAGTTTTCAACTGGGAATATCAGATAAAATAGATGTACAGTCTACTTGGGAGTATGCAAAGACAGAGGCTTCCTTTCTTTGTATGAGGAGTTCCAGGCATTGTGCGGATGGCCAAACAGAACTGAATATCTGAAACAATCGTTTTTATTTTTAATATTTATTTATTTATTTGGCTGCATTGGGTTTTAGTTGCAGCACTAAATATAAGCAGGATCGCTGATCTTTATGGCGGCATGAGAACTCTTAGCTGCAGCATGTTGTATCTAGTTCCCCAACCAGAGATCAAACACCAACCCCCTGCACTGGGAGTGGAGTGTTAGCCACTGGACCACCAGGGAAGTCGTTGAATCAGTCATTTTTAAACTTTGCTGTTGTTGTTTAGTTGCTCAGTCATGTCCAACACTTTTGCGAACCCCTGGACTGTAGCCTTCCAGGCTCCCCTGTCCATGGAGTTTCCCAGGCAAGAACACTGGAATGGGTTGCCATTTCCCTCTCCAGGGGATCTTCCTGACCCAGGGATCGAACCCACGTCTCCTGCATTGGCAGGTAGGTTCTTTACCGATGAGCCACCAGGGAAGCCAACAGAGAGGGCTTCAGAGTCTCCTGAAGGGCTTACTGAAAGCCAGACTGCTGGGTCCCACCCACAAGAATTCCTAATCTGGTAGGTCTAGGTTGGAATCTCCAGAAGTTGCATTTCTAACAAGATCCCAGGTGATGGTGCTGCTGCTACCTTGGAGAACTCTCTTTGAGAAACTCTGATCTATTCCACCTGCCCAGGTCTGAGAGGGAGGTTTTACGAAATACCAAAGGTGTTATGACTACTCTATGGTGCCAAAGAGACCGTAGAAGGAAAACAGACTCCGAGTTGAATCCTAATTCTGCCACTTCCTGCCTGAAAACTCTGTGCAAATTATTTAACTATCTGTACCTGGTTTTCCTGTTGGTAAAATATGGATGATAATACCTGCCTCACAAGATTCTGTCTGTAAAACACTTGGCCTAAAGTAACATACAGGAGATAGCATTTCTGATGGTGACCTTTCTCATAAATAGTTTATAAATTTCTCACCACTCTTCTCAGTCCTGGCTGCATATTAGAGTCATCTGGGGACCTCCTGAGGCCCAAACACCATCCCCAGAGGTGTTGATATAGTAGCTGGGATGACACCGTGGGTATGTTTTCATTTTTATTGGAGTATAATGACTTCCCTGGTGGCTCAGACGGTAAAGAGTCTGACTGCGATGTGGGAGACCCAGGTTTGATCCCTGGGTCAGGAAGATCACCTGGAGAAAAAAATGGCACGCCACTCCAGTATTCCTGCCTGGAGAATTCCATGGACAGAGGAGCCTGGTGGGCTACAGTCCATGGGGTTGCAAAGAGTCAGACACAACTGAGTGACTTTCACTTTCCCTTCACTTTCAAAATTGCTTTACAATGTTGTGTAAATTTCTGCTGTACAACAAAGCAAATCAGCTATTCATATATTCTCTTTTTCTTGGACCTCCCTTCCACCTACCCCTATTCCCACCTATCCAGGTCATCACAGAGCACTGAGATGAAATCCTGTGCTATCCAGGAGCTTCCCACTAGCTGTCTATTTTACATATGGTTGTGTATTTATGTCGAGCTTCCAAGTGAGTCAGATATACATCAAGAGTAGAGAACCACTGACTTAGTAGTTAACAAACTAGTAGAAGACGAAACAGTAGAAGGACCATGTTTAGCTCCTCAGTGGAAGACGTTATCCGTGTGACATAGACCCATAATGTCTTGAGAGTATTCAGAGATACCTGGGTGTTCCCTGTGCTAACACTAACAAGAGTAAACTCACTACCAGTCCCATTAGTGAAGTCCTTCACAGCCCTCCAGAGAGGGCAAATTACTGTGCTGAGTAGGACTAAGTGCTCATCTGAGGCTTAACAATGGCATCCCCAGAAAGTTCACATTACTCTCATTATCTAATCAAGCTCCTCTCCCTCTTAAAAGGAAAAGGAAAGGCTTCAACTCTTCTCCGAAGGTTACGCCAGTTAGGTTGGAAAGCCTGCTAGCTGATTTCTTTAAACTCCTCATTTTTAGGTTTACATACTACTGGGTAAGTAAAACAAGACTGTCTTTCATGAAAGTGTTAACTTTTTGCAGATATATGCATTGAATTAAGAAAATTTTGTAAAAAAAAAAAAAAGAAAATTTCAGTTACCATTTTGATAAGTACTTTAAAAAATCGTGAATGGCTCTGAAATGTAATCAAATGATTTATCGGCACCTATTGCAATACTCCGGAGAAGGCAATGGCACCCCACTCCAGTACTTTTGCCTAGAAAATCCCATGGACGGAGGAGCCTGGTAGGCAGCAGTCCATGGGGTTGCTAGAGTCGGAAATGACTGAGTGACTTCACTTTCACTTTTCACTTTCACGCATTGGAGAAAGAAATGGCGGCCCACTCCAGTGTTCTTGCCTGGAGAATCCCAGAGACGGCGAAGCCTGGTGGGCTGCCATCCATTGGGTCGCACAGAGTCAGACACGACTGAAGCGACTTAGCAGCAGTAGCAGCATTGCAATACTCATATGGGCTTTTTTTCATATACTTTTTAAATGTGGTGTTGTGTTATGTGAGATTTTTGTCATGCTAAGCCATTTTTCCATGCTTGGGATAGCCATTATTTGTTGGCTATATGTGTGCGTGTGTTTTCTTTTTAAATATTGATACAATGCTCAATGGGCTTCCCAGGTGGCACTAGTGGTAAAGAACCTGCCTGCCAATGCAGGAGATGTAAGAGACTCGGGTTCGATCCCTGGGTTGGGAAGATCCCCTGTGGAAAGGAATGGCAACAGACTCCAGTATTCTCACCTGGAGAATCCCATGGACAGAGGAGCCTGGTAGGCTACAGTCCATGGGGTTGCAAAGAGTCGGGCAGAACTGAAACGATTTAGCATGGACACATGATGTTGAGTGCTGAATTTAAACTAGAGTATTTCTTAATTATACATGACGCATTCATATTTCCGTATAGTTAACAACAGTTTGTTGATAACTTCTTTGTCACTGAGAAGATTGTTTAAATCTGGGAAATGAATGCATGAATGAATAGCTAATCCGATGTAAAAATGGATGCCAGGATATTATCTGCAGTGCCTGTTACTGTAATTCCATCCCCAAAGACAGTACATTAGTTGGTAAGTCGTGTCCAACTCTTGTGACCCCAAGGACTGTAGCCCACCAGGCTCCTCTGTCTGTGGCATTTCCCAGGCAAGATACTGGAGGGGGTTGCCATTTCCTTTTCCAGGGAATCTTCTCTACCCAGGGATCAAACTGGCATCTCTTGCACTCAAGCAGGCGAATCCTTGACTGCTGAGACACCTGGAAAGTGCATCTAAAAGGTATATAGACGGTAACTTCTGATGGATCTTCATGGAGGACAAAAGTACTGTCTGAAACCTAGCCTTGGGACTTCCCTGCGGTCTAGTGTTTAAGACACGGTACTCCTAAGGCAGGGGGCTTGGGTTTGATCCCTGGTCAGGGAACTAAGCTGGAGGAGGAAATGGCAACCCGCTCTAGTATTCTTGCCTGGAGAATCCCATGGACAGAGGAGCCGCAGGCTACGGTCTGTGGGATCGCAGAGTTAGACACGACTGAGCAACTGAGCA
Source organism: Bison bison bison (assembly GCF_000754665.1). Taxonomy (NCBI): domain Eukaryota; kingdom Metazoa; phylum Chordata; class Mammalia; order Artiodactyla; family Bovidae; genus Bison; species Bison bison. The sequence continues at coordinate 2,101,186 of NW_011494865.1, read as the reverse complement.
CACACACACACGGGGAACTAAGATCCCACATGCTGTACAAGGTGGCAAAAAATACAAAACAAACAAAAACCCACACCTAGCCCTTTACGTTATCTTCTAAGAGTATTACATCCAATAAATAGTCTAACAAGTCATGTTCACAGTAGATTTTTAGATTGTATTTAAATAAAATGTCATCTCAAATAGAGAGAAATATTAATATTTTGCATATCTAACACATTACTTTTTTTTTTTTTTTTGCAACCGCAGCAGCAAAGACTCACCATGTTTGAGCCTCATAACTGGAGGATAAGGCGACCAAAAAGCATGCTGCAGAAACCTTTTTACATTCGCTACCGAGATTCCCTCATCCTCACCAGCCTGGGATTCGTGACTTTGGCTCTGGGAATTGCTATCACAATCGGAGCTTTTAACAACGTGGTTGTCCTCCTTGGGATGACGCTTGATTTTCTGGGTGTCCTTCTTGGTATTTTTGGGGGTATAAACATGTACACCACCTACTCGTGCTTCCAGAGCTCCTTAGAAGCACGAGGGGCAGCTGAGAACATTCACCTCATGTGGTGTCAGGTTCTACATCAAGAGCCTGAACTCTTGGCCAGCATCTGCGTATAACCTCATATTTAACCTGAATATCTCTAGGACTCCAATTTTGTTTTATGCAGCATTTTCAAACTTGAAATAAAATTCTGAAAGCTACTGTGAAAGAGATTTTCAATGTCCCTTTTTTTTTTTTTTCTCTTAACTTGGCCACACCAACGCACTGGATTTGCTATAGAAGTTCATGACTGTTGACTTCTGATCTCTGGTGAAAGAAGGGAATGTTGGAGTACAGGTGATGACGCTGAACCTTGCCATATAGAAGAGATACCTACACGGACTTCTCTTGTAGAATCCAGTCTTTCCACTCATCCACAGAGACTTGTGAAATCTGTTTTGGGCCCCTGAATCTCGGCCTCAAACTGCCCAGTTCTCCAGAGATGGACCTGGAGTTTGTACTATGATCTGTTAGGCTCCAGCCTCAGTTCTCATGTGGATCCAATGATTTGGAATGGAAATATAGTGCCAGTAACCCATGTTCCTGTTTGAGCTACCAGGGAAGCTTAAGAGGTGGGTGCTAGTTGTAAAGAGCCCGCCTGCCAATGCGGGAGACATAGAAGACGTGGGTTCAATCCCTGGGTGGGGAAGATCCCCTGGAGGAGGAAACAGCAACCCACTCCAGTACTCTTGCCTGGAGAATCCCATGGACAGAGAAGCCTGGTGGGCTACAGTCCAGGGGATCACAAAGAGTTGGACAAGACCAAACCGACTTAGCATACAACCCATGTTCCCAGCATAGCTGTCAGCCAACACCAATTGTCTTATTGAGTTCTCTCCTTAGTGCTTCATTCATAGCTGACTTCATTCACAGTATGGCACATGGGTCCCTGGTTCCCTGACCAGGGATCGAACTTGCACTCCCTGCACTGGAACCTCAGAGACTTAATCACCAAACTGCCAGGGAAGTGCCCCCTCTTCCTTTGAACTGGTATTTCCTCCTATTGAAACGCTCATTCTTCAAAACTCGTGCCGTCTCGTGATAGCACGCCTCCTCCGCCTGGGACTGTCCTCTTAAGGTCCGACACACCGTGTGGCACCTTATTCCTCATCCCCCATCAGCCATTGACAGCTTCTCCTGTCCTACTGTTTTGCTCTCATGACTATTATTCTTGAGGACAGGGATGGCCCATCAGCACAAAAACTACTTGGTTCTTGTTGGAATTTAAAAAAATAACTTTGATTGCAGGGACTTCCCTGGTGGTCCAGTGGTTAAGAATCCATCCTACAGGGGGTGTGGATTTGATCGCTGGTTGGGGAACTAGGATCTCACATGCCTCTTGGCCAAAAAAACTAAAACATAAACAACAGAAGCCATGGTGTAAGAAACTCGATAAAGACTTTACAAGGGACTTCCCTGGTGATCCAGGGGTTAGGACTCCTTGCTCCCAATGTGGGGGGCCTGGGTTTGATCCCTGGTTAGGAAACTAGGTCCCATATGCCACAACCAAGACCCAACAAAGCCAAATAAATTACTATTTTTTTCTAAAAAGACTTCATAGATGGTCCACATTAAAAAAAATTCTTTTTTTCATTGTTTAACACATTTTATTGAAGTATAGTTGATTTATAATGTTAATTTCTATTCTACAGCAAAGTGACTCAGTTATACACATATATTCTTTCCCATTATAGTTATCACAGGACTTTTTGAACTTTTTATTTTATATTGGAGTATAGCTGATTAACAAATGTTATAAGTTTCAGGTGGACAGCAAAGGAATTCAGCCATACATATATATGTATCCATTCTCCCCCCAATTCCCCTCCCATCCAGGCTGTCACATAACACTGGGCAGAGTTCCCTGTGCTACACAGTAGGACCTTGTTGGTTATCCATTTTAAATATAGCAGCATGTACATGTCAATCCCAACTCCCTATCTGTTCCACCCATCTTCCCCCTTCCCTCCCCAGCAACCGTAAGTTCCTTCTCTGAGTCTGTGCCTGTTTTGTAAGTAAGTTCATTTGTATCATTTCATTTTAGATTCCACACATAAGCAGTGACATAAAATATTTCTCCTACTCTTTTTGACTTACTTCGGTCCATATGACAATTTCTAAGCCCATCTATGTTGCTGCAATTGACATTATTTCATTTTTTTAATAGCTGAGTAATATTCTGTTGTATATATGTACCATATCTTCTTTACACTCCTATGTCAATGGCCATTTAGGTTTCTTCTATGTCTTGGTTATTGTAAACAGCACTGCAATGAACACTGGGGTGCATGCATCTGCATCCTTTTGGATCATGTTTTTCTCCAGATATATGAACAGGAGTGGGATTGCAGGATCATATAGTAGCTCTATTTTTAGTTTTTTAAGGAATCTCCATACTGTTCTCCATAGTGTCAGCACTAATTTACATTCCCACCAACAGTGTAGGAAGATTCCTTTTTCTCCACACCCTCTCTAGCATTTATTATTCGTAAACCTTTTGATGATGGCCATTCTGACCAGAGTGAGGTAATATCTCATTATGGTTTTGACTTCCATTTCTCTAATGATCAGCAGTGCGGAGCATTTTTTTTCATGTGCCTGTTGGCCATGTTTATGTCTTCTTTGGAGAAATGTCTATTTAGATCTGCACATTTTTTTATTATTTTTTTATATTGAGCTGCATGAACTGTTTGTATATTTTGGAAAGTAATCCCTTATTGGCTGCATCATTTGCAAATATTTCCTCCCATTTTGTAAGTTATCTTTTTGTTTGTTTTATGATTTCCTTTGCTGGGCAAAAGCTTTTAAGTCCCATTTGTTTATTTTTGTTTTTAAACCCATCCATTTAAAGTGTGTGGTTTAGTGGTTTCCAGTATATTCACCATTGTGCAATCATCACCAACTGTAGAACATTTTCCTTGCCCCACCCCAACCTCATAACCTATTTCCTCCCAGACATGTGTGTGTGTGTGTGCAAAGTCGTGTCCAACTCTTTGCAACCCCATGGCCTAGAACCCACCAGATAACCCACCAGGCTCCTATGTCCACGGGATTCTCCAGGCAAAAATACTGGAATGGGTTGCCATTTTCCTTCTCCATTCCTCCCACACATAGGCAGCTAATAATCTACTTTCTGTCTCTAGAGATTTGCCTATTCTGGACATTTCACGCACATGTAGGTTTTTGCAGCCAGCTTCTTTCACTTAGCATGTTTCTAGGCTCCCCCATGTGTACCTTGTATCAGTACTTCATTTTTGGTTGCCAAATCATATTCCATTGCATGGAGAGACCATATTTTATTTCTTCATTCACTACTTGGGCAGCAGCTTGGTTTTGGGCTCTCTCTAGCCAATGACCTTTTTGCTACACTCCATACTTTATCACCCACAACAGTGCCTTGAATTCTCACTTTTAATCATTCCAACCTTTTAAGTTCTTTTTTCACAAAAATTAATTAACTTCTTTATTTTGGCCACACTGGGTTTTCACTGTTGTGCCTGGGCTTTCTCTAGCTGTGGTGAGCTGAGGCTCCTCTAGTTGCGGTGTGCGGGCTTCTCACCGCAGTGGCTTCTCTCGCTGTGGAGCGTGGGCCCTAGGGCATGGGGGCTCAGTAGTTGTGGTGCATGGGCTTAGCTGCCCCTCAGCATGTGGAATCCTCCCAGACCAGGGATCGAACCTGTGTCCCCTGCATTGGCAGGTGGATTCTTAACCACTGGACCACCAGCGAAGAAGCCCTTTTCAGGTCCTTCATGCTATTGTTCCCACTGTTGAAATTCTTTTCTCATGAGACTGCCAACATATACAGACACACACATACAAAATCTCCCAGTTCTCTCAATTTCCATGAATCCTCTAATGTCTTCATTTCTCCCCTCATTTGAGTTAGACCCTGTATTTCACCGTGATTGGTTCCTTTCAAATGTCTCCAACTCTCCTTATCTCTCCCCCTCCATTCTACCTTCTGCTTCTTAAAATACACGAAACTTGGTCAATATAAGAATTTACTGGGACTTCCCTTGTGATCCAGTGGCTAAGACTCTGAGCTCTCAGTGCAGGGGGCCCAGGTTCAATCCCTGGTCAGGGAACTAGATCCCACATGCCCAACTAAGAATTTACATGGTGCAGTGAAAGAGCCTGTGTGTTGCAACTAAGGCCTGGTGCAGCCAAATAAATAAATAAGTAAACATATTAAAAAAAAGAAGAATTTACTTCTTGGATGGCTGTACTGAGGCAGTTAAACATTATGCCTAAACTGACGTATGTTGATCTAAAATCAAGTTCACCCACGTCAACTGGGCATCAGACTTCTCGTCCATCTTTATTTCCAGCCCCCAACTTCTCCTTGGACTGGGAGACTCCTTTCGCAGGAGACTTACCACTTTAACACAGATAGACCTAGGCTTACTCAGTGAAAAGTTGGTTGGCCTCTTTATGCTCCTTCTGCAAATTCACCGGTTGAAAAGCCTGTTTGAGGAGATCCTGAATGGCTTTTCGATGCTTTATTCTTAACACAGGCAGTAAAGAATTACCAAACATCTGAAGAAAGCTCTATGATGAATGAGTCACCCAAGCAAGAAGACAAAAAAGGAACTAGGAAAGAATAAAACAATGCAGGGTGCCTTCCCATTCCCAACAGAAGAATAATTTCCTGCCTAAGAAAAGCCATACTCAGGAAAATTATCAATCAAAGGTGAGGTTAGGATAGAGATATTTTCAGACACACAAGGTCAGAAACATTGGCTTGACGTGTACTCTTTCTCAAGAAGCCTAACAGGAGCTTGCCTGGTGATCCAGTGGTTAAGATTCTGAGCTTCCAACGCAGGGTGTTGTGGGTTTGATCCCTGGTCAGGGAACTAAGATCCCACATGCCGTGTGGCCACACACACACACACACACACACATACACATACACATGCATGCATGCACGCACACCTTACAGAAACAAATTCTTAAACCAAGAAAGTGAAAGCTTTTTATAGAGACATAAGAGTTAGGGGAGATTACAGCTCTCTTGAATCAAACCAAGAACTAGAACCCGAGCTTTCTGGTTCTCAGTCCAGTGGTGATTTTACTATGTTACACTGTTTGCAATATTTGTCTCAATAAAACTGTGAGTTTTAGAATACAAGATTCACTTTACGTTGCCACAGTGCTAAGGGAGACTTTCCAGTTGGTCTTTGAATTTAATATTATTTAAGCACCAACATCGGAGAAGGCAATGGCACCCCACTCCAGTACTCTTGCCTGGAAAATCCCATGGATGGAGGAGCCTGGTAGGCTGCAGTCCATGGGGTCGCTAAGAGTCGGACACGACTGAGCAACTTCACTTTCACTTTTCACTTTCATGCATTGGAGAAGGAAATGGCAACCCATTCCAGTGTTCTTGCCTGGAGAATCCCAGGGATGGGGGAGCCTGGTGGGCTGCCATCTATGGGGTCGCACAGAGTCGGATACGACTGAAGTGACTTAGCAGCAGCAGCAGCAAGCACCAACATGGAGAAGGAAATGGCAACCTTCTCAAGTATTCTCACCTGGAAAATCCCATGGACAGAGGCGTCTGGTGGGCTACAGTCCATGGGGTCACAAAGAGTCGGACACAAACTGAGCGACCAACCACGAAGCACCAACATAAAATACTCTTATAGACCTACTGTGGTTTCCTTGACCTGTCAAAATGCTATTGTCACAAATGAGTCTAACTGGTGAAATCTGGTCAGTGTCAGCTTCCTGGTGCTGATAGTATAATACTAACACTGGGAGAGGCTGGGGGACAGGCACAAGGGACTTCCCCATACATTTCTTAGCAATCTCCTATGAATCTGTCATTATTCCAAAATAATAAGTTTTAAAATTAAATTGTATGAAAACACAGACTACTGAAATTTATAGACCTGGAGACTGTCATATAGAGTAACTCATAAAGAGACAAATACCATGTATTAAGGTTTATATGTGGAATCTTAAAAAATGATGCAGATGAACTTATTTGCAAAGCAGCTATAAAGACACAGATGAAGAGAACAAACTTATGTATACCAAAGTGGGAATGGCAAGGGACGGGATGAATTGGGAGGCTGGGATTGACAGATATGTACTATTGATATTATGCATAAAATGGATGAGAACCTGCTGTAGAGCTTGGGGAACTCTACTCAGTCCTCTGTGGTGACCTAAACGGGAAGGGAATCCAAAAAAGAAGGGATATATGTATATATAACAGATTCATTTTGCCATACAGCAGAAACTAACACAACACAGTAAACCAAATATACGCCAATAAAAATGAAAAACAAAAAACCAAAACCAAAACCACCTAATGTCAGTTTGTCTAATTTTACATTGAAAAGTAAAAGTGAAAGTGTTAGCTGCTTAGTTCCGTCCCTCTCTTTGTGATCCTATAGACTGTAGCCTGCCAGGCTCCTCTGTCCATGGAATTCTCCAAACAAGAATACTGGAGCGGGTTGCCATTCCCTTCTCCAGGGGAATTTCCTAACCCAGGGATCGAACCTGTATTTCCCACATTGTGGGCAGATTCTTTACCATTTGAGCCACAAGGGAAGCC
>NW_011494865.1:2080628-2093989 GCF_000754665.1 Bison bison bison | reverse complement strand
CAAGTTCAGTTCAGTTCAGTCGCTCAGTTGTGGCCGACTCTTTGTGACCCCATGAACTGCAGCACGCCAGGCCTCCCTGTCCATCACCAACTCACGGAGTTTACCCAAACTCATGTCCATCGAGTTGGTGATGCCATCCAGCCATCTCATCCTCTGTCGTCCCCTTCTCCTCTTGCCCCCAATCCCTCCCAGCATCAGAGTCTTTCCCAATGAGTCAACTCTTCACATGAGGTGGCCAAAGTATTGGAGTTTCAGCTTTAGCATCAGTCCTTCCAAAGAACATTCAGGACTGATCTCCTTTAGAATGGACTGGTTGGATCTCCTTGCAGTCCAAGGGACTCTCAAGAGTGCTACTGTAATTATAATGATTGACCACAGGGTGTCACCAGTGGCCTGTCATAGCTCTCTGAAAGTTTGTTTTTAACTCACTAAATAAGAGTTGTCATTTGGGAAGAAAGGAGTTGTTCTTCTTAAAGAATAAAGAATGTAAATTTAATATATTTGAATATGTTCAAACATATTTTTTCTAACTGGGTGCACTAGGAAGTCCCAGTATCTCATTCTTTTTTTTTTTTAGATGAAAACACAGAAACCCCTAAGAAAAGGTATAGAGTTTACCCAAGGCATTTAAGACAGTCTCTAGAGGAATCTCACTTCTCAGAAGTGTGGTCTGTGGACCAGTAGTGTTGGCATGGCCTATGAATTTGTAAGATGTGCAAAAAAAAACAAACAAACAAAAAACCCCTCCGGCCTCACCCCAGGTGTACTGAATTACATTCCTAACAAGCTCAAAGGTCCACCCACCACACTCTAAGTAGTAAAAATCTAAGACACATGGGGGTTCAGGATGTTGGACACATGTACACCTGTGGCTGATTCATGTCAATGTATGGCAAAAACCACCAGAATATTGTAAAGTAATTAGCCTCCAATTAAAATAAGTTATTAGAAAAATAAAACATAAAAAAAAATTTTTTTAATAACTTCATTGAAAAAAAAGAAAGAGACTTAAGAAAATAAATGCAGGCATGGGAAATACCAGTTGCTGCCAATACTATAAAACTGTCCTAATTTGGAGCTCACCGAATCGAATTACAATTTTAACCTGAATTGGATTAAATATTGTGTTATAATGTGTGCAAATGCATAATTATACCTACAAAATAATGTTTGCACATATGTGTGTATGCACATAAAATATGTATATTGTATTCCATGTTTATTGTATATCAAACTTTGGTCCTGATTTTGCAAAAAAAAGTTTAAAGATAGCTTGTTTTATAAATTTAGACCAAATCATCAATATGATTTAACTAGCCTCGTGATTTTTTAAATGAAATGATATATTCTATGATCACTTAATAATTACTGAATTTGAACAAGATACCATGTCACTTCCTTCTTTAGAATTGCTAATAAAATCAGATAGTTTCAAATGTTACCAGGATGCTCTCAGAGTATTGTGAAGTAAAGCTTTCAGAGTTTAATGGGGGAAAACTTTTACTTTTTTCTCCTCTAGCAAATTTACTTTTTAATCTCTTGATATTACGGTTGTGTAAATTCACCTTATTTGCTTCCTGCTGTTCATGAATGCTATTCACTTTCCCCATATCCTTTCTCTTAACTTTTGCATTTGATTTTAATATTTTAGTATTCCTCTGCAGTCTTTCACTCTTAGGGGACTTTCCTAGTGGTCCAGTGGCTAAGAGTCTAAGCTCCCAATACAGAGGGCCAAGGTTTGATTCTTGGTCAGGGAACTAGATCCCACATGCTGTGAGTTAGAGTTCACATGCTGAAACTAAAACCCAGCACGACCAAAATAAATAAATAAAAAATTTTTTAAAAAAGAATAGATTCTTATTATGATGGCTGTTGTCTATAAAACTAACAGCTCCTCACTATTTTAAAGCTGTTTTACTTCACAGCCTTCTGGTAATCTACTTAATTGCTTTTATGGGACAAAAAATTTCCAGAACTGCCACTTTAAAAAATGGTAAAAAAGCACATAACACAAAAATTACCACCAGAACTGCTACATTTGTTTATTAAACATGTTGAACTTTGTCACAGAGTTGGCTTCCTTGAAGGACAGTTTGCTCCCTGGCTGATCACATCTTATTGTTGACTTTTCCTTCCTTGTCTGCGTTTCATTCCCTGCCCTTTTCTCTGATCTTATCAGTCTCTGATTTATTTCCTCCTGGGCTGATCACTTCTAACACAGGGACATCTCAACCATAATGGACAGGATGCTATTCAATAATTGCTTGATTTTCATAACTAAATATAAAATATTATAAAATACAAATTCAGAAAGATACACGAACCCCAGGGTCCATAGCCGCTTTATTTACAATTGCTAAGGAATGGAAGCAGCCTAAGCGTTCATCAACAGATGAATGAATAAAGATGTGAGACACACACAATGGAATACTACTCAGCCATAAAAAGAATGATATTTGCAACAACATGGATGAACTTGGAGAACATACGTGAAATAAGACAGAGAAATACAAGTAATTTATGGTATCCCTTATATGTAGACTGTGAAAGTTACAACAAACTAGTGAATAAAATCCCCAAGAGGCAGATTCAGAGACCAGAGAACAAACCAGTGGGGAGGAGTAAGTGCAGAGGGGACACAGAGGGGTGGGGAGATAAGGGTTTTTAGGGGATTACATGAAATCGTGTGTGGGAAACATTTGAAAATTATAAACATTATAGAATTTAAAGAATCTTTTAGTCAATAAAAATTTTAATAGCTTAGGAAACTTAATGAAAAGATTATAGCATTTTCATTGTAATAAAAGCGCTATCTACAACTTTAGAGAAAAAATATGAATGCTCTATACATTTTAGAGGAACCCAAATGTAGAACTGAATAGATCTGCTATATTGTTGAATAGAAATATAAATGCATGCATATGCAATAAAAATATATACATATATGATATTACATTCAATCTTTTTTACTTTCATGTCTTCTGAGAGCCCTCACACCCTTGGAAATCTTTCAAGGTGGCCTTTTAAATTCACCTTAGGAGATCAGTGTTGCAGGGCAGTGGGTGTCAAGGAGCATGTATTCATAATCAATATCTTCTTGCCCACTACCACCCATCTGGTCTTCTGTACTTTGGATTAATTTCTGACTAGCAAACTGTCTTTTCTTAGAGGGTATTTATACAGTAGTGGGACACACTTCTCAATAACTAGTTATGTACCAATAAATACTAATATAATAAATGACATGTTGATTGAATATCTGTGTTCCAGTCTCTATGGGATATGATGTTAAGGAAAAAAGATACAGTCTCTACCCTCATGGGGCTTCAGTCTAGGAAGGGAGACAAACACGAATCAAACAACATGCAAACAAATGTGACCCTGTGCTTGTGTCCAGCGCCAAAAGGGAGGTACACCATACACTGACTGTCTCTGCTGGGCAGACTTGATCTCCTTGGGAAAGTTAGGGAAGGCTTCCCTAAGAAAGAGTCGTACGGGGACAGGGAGGCCATGAGTTCAACTTTTGAGATGCGATGTTGAAAATGCTTCTGATTTGTCCAAGAAGAGATGTTAAGTAGGCAGTTGGATTACTTATTGGGCTGGGACTCAGGACTGATCTGGGCTAGAGACTTACATGGAAGAGCCATCAGTGCATAAACAACAATGGAGGCCAGAACCATCAATGAGATTGGCTAGGACGGTAGAGAATTGGAAAAGAAGAGGAGCTAAACCCATTTATTATGTTCTTTTATCAGCACTAGAAATAGAGTTTTTGTTTTGGAAAAATGTGCCAGCCACTTATAATCTTCTTTAGGTACCAAGTACTTTTCCTTGGAGGGGTAATTCTTTTCCCTTTCTTGTCTGAGTTGACAGAGCTTGACCAAGAAACAGAATTATATACTGACCCCCCAGCACCAGGGGTGAGTATATAATTGAAGCCTAAGTCATTATTTTCTAACGTTGATTGTATACAATGTCAATGGACAACAACTCAATTGTATGACATCCCCCAAGCCTCAGGGATTGATTCGGGATGGTCAGATGATGACCTGGTTCTGGTCAATAAGACTCAGGCCTTGAATATTTGTGGGGGTTGCTTAGAAGACGCCCCATAAGCCTGAAACTGCTAGCAGCTCTCTGGACTCTGTAAAGGGAGGAACTGCCTGAGACAGACAAACAGAGTTGACTGATAGAGAAAGACTGGGTTTTGTTGACATTGAAGCTGGCTTTACCTGGATAGGTGAATTTACATGTGATAAAGTTTAACTTGCTTTCTGCCTTAATCTAGGCTAAGCAGGGCCCCTACTTAAAGATCATTGCTACTAAAAATTATTGATATACCCATTCATAGACTTTAAAGAAAATGCCAGTGGAGAATTCCCTGGTGGTCTAGAGATTAGGACTCCATGCTTCCAATGACAGGGGTTGGGGTTCGATCCCAGGTTGGGGAACTAAGATCCCATAAGCCAAGTGGTGCAGCCAGGGGAAAAAAAGAAAGAAGATGCCGGTAAAGGGTTGTCCTTAAAGAGGATCTTGCCGCTGAAATGGTAAGTAAATCACTAAGACTTTGGGTTCCCCTGGTTAGAGGGACTTCTTTGCCAGAACTTGATGTACTCCCAAGGTGCCAACTACTGCAATGTTTACTCGGGATAAATTAGCCAAGTTAAAACTTGTTCCTCTGATCAAAGCTGAAGAAAAGCAAGGCAGACTTTGCTGATACTGTAGATGAGGGGAGGAAGAGTAACATTTGAATTGAGACGCAAAGACAGCTCTTACAAAGTCATGATGAACCTAAGAATGTTTAAAATCTGGTTAGATTTTTTAAAAATATAAACTTTATTTTTTTGGCCACACTGTGCGGCCTGTGTGATGCCAGTTCCCCGACCAGGGATTGAACCTGTGCCCCTAAAATGGAAGCGTGGAGTCCTAACCACTGGACTGCCAGAGAGAAGTCCCTAAGACCTAGTTAGATTTTGTTCTAGAAAAGAAACAAGAGATTTAAGCCCATCCTATAATAAATTTGTGTGGAATATATGAATTTTGGGGAGTTGCAGCATACACACACACACACACACACACGCATGTTCCTAGAAACGTCTTTTCTAATGACAACACAGGCCTTAAATAGCATGCCTGAAGGATGGACGCTGAATGATAGGGAGCAGAGCAGCTTGGGTTTTTTCTTTTTTTTTTTAATTGATATTTAAAATTTATAGCATAACCAGATGACTATGATTCAGATTTAGAGTTTATTCACATTTATTCCTTTTTTGCAAATGTCTTTAAAAATACATTAATTTAAATTTTTGCTATAAATCAGTCTAGAGCAGCAGATGTAGATCTGTGCTAAGTATATTTTATAACAACTTCACAGAAGGGGGAAAATGGCTTTGGACATGTTGTTGGAAACATTCATGTGGTTACTCAAGGGAGAATTTGTACATTTTTTATATTTATGGCTTCTGCAATTTCTTAATAAGCCTTGGCACCCTGCCAAAGGCTATAAAAGACTGAGTAAAATTTATGATCCTTGAACATGTTTAAAAAAAAAAAAGCACCCTATTGTAGATTAGTTGGATTAAAGGAGCCTGCCAGCTGTTTCCTTTAATTGAGGCAGTAAGTACCTTTTAAACTGCAGTGTCCGTGGTAAGTTTTCTTCTGATTTCATGTTAATCCTCCTCATGTACACATGTCCTGAGAATTTCACATGTTAAAAGACAGATCACGTTCACTTAACCTGTGCTTTAGGTTCATCATAGGGGCTTCACAGATGGCTTGGTGGTAAAGAAACCACCAGCCAATGCAGGAGACTCGGGTTCAATCCCTGGGTTGGGAAGAGCCCCTGGAGGAGGAAATGGCAACTCACTCCAGTATTCTTGCCTGAAAATCCCATGGATAGAGGAACCTGGCAGACTACATACAGTTCATGGGGTCACAAAGAGTCTGACGTGACTGTGAGACTTAGCACGCACGCCCAGGGTCCCTGTGCTCTTTCCTGTTCTAACTGTCTATTTCCCAAGCCCACATCTTGGAGGATCTTCAAATAGCAAGTATAATTTTAAGCATCTGAGTGTAGGAACCCTGGCTGTAGGTTTTGGAATTCAGCACACTGAATGTAGTTGGCACTTACATTTGTTGAACAGATGAATGGAGCTCCCTGGATCCCATCCACTATTCCAGAAGGACCATTTCCAGGTGGTTTGAGTTCCAGAGGCCGGAGGCAGTAGAAAGCCTGGGCTGGATTAATCAGTGGATGGGGGAGGAAAAGTCAGCTGGGAATAGGTATGGAGGGGAAGACAGAACACATGGAAAGGGGACCCTTGTACTCCCAGCTTTGGGGCAGGAAGAAGTAGGGGAAGGAACTGAAAATAACTCCTGCTGTGAAGACAGCACTCCTGGATTTCTCATGATTCTCCATCCCCCAAAGCTGCTATTAACAGGAACTGGAGCAATTCTTTTTCTAAATGTTAAATGTGTCTCCCCACATAAAAGAAAGGAACTGTGTGATATATTGTGGCACCAAACTTAGTATCAAGTCCAGGCTGAGAATCACGGGAACATAATTTGGAGGCAGAAATCTGCTTTCCCACCACTGTATTCTTTTGGGGGAACTCCGAAGAATTCCTAGAAAAAAATGCTCTCAAGTAAAACGTAAAGTCTTTCATCTTATTCCCCAAATTATTTATCTATCTGCTTCTTTTATTTTCTTGGATAATTAGGGCTCTTTTGCTCTATTCTGGGCTTCCCTGGTGGCTCAGATGGTAAAAAATCTGCCTGCAACGCAGAAGAGCCGGCTTCCATCCCTGAGTTGGGATGTCTCCTCCCCGGCACTTCGTCACACATGTAAGTTGATGTACAGGCCACCAGCCCATGGGTGGAGGTTTCAGAAAGCTATCTTCAAAGCTGAGTAACTTGAGATAAATAACAAGAGAAAGTGGAGAGGAAGCACATGCCTAATCCATATAATGCCTACAAAGCCAAATAAAGGAATCCAGTTTATACTTTTTGTATCTTTCTTATATTTTAGCACTTCATCAAAGCAGAATGTGGAAGTATAGTACCAGTGATTTACTGTGATTACTCAGTTCATATGACTATTCAAGAAGGAATATAATAATATTACATTTTTAAAAATGCTGAACATGTAGGTTCCAGCACAGGTTCCCTCCCATAGAAGCACCGACATAATTCATGTGTGTGGCTTGTCGAAGTATCATGTGGTCATTTAGCAAATATTTAACATGTGCGTTTCCTGTTCTGAGTCACCATAAAATTGAAGGTTTTCCTTTTCTAGAACACGTATATCAATTGATGCTTTCAAACTGTGGCACTGGAGAAGACTCTTTGATTAGAGTTCCTTGGGCAGCAAGGAGATCAAACCAGTCAATCCTAAAGGAAATCAGCCCTGAATATTCATGGCAAGGACTGATGGTGAAGCTGCAGTACTTTGGCCACCTGATGCAAAGAGCCAACTCATTGGAAAAGACTTTAATGTTGGGAAAGATTGAGGGCAAGAGGAGAAAGGGGCATCAGAGGATGAGATGGTTGGATGGCATCACAGACTCAATGGACATGAGTTTGAGCAAACTCAGAGAGGTAGTGAGGACAGAGAAGCCTGGCATGCTGCAGTTCATGGGGTCGGAAAGAGTCAGACACAACTTAGTGACTGAACAACAACAACGAATACAATACTTGCACACAGATCGTTTCTATTTTCATTCTTATTTGAGGTTGGCCCTGTGGTGAATCCATTTCTGTAGATAATACATTGATAATAGCCTCAAGATAGTGGGTTTATCTCTGCGATGGTGGGTCTATCTTTAAATCATTTTTTTAAAGATTTTTTTTTGATGTGGACCATTTTTAAAGTCTTTACTGAATTTGTTACAATATGACTTCTGTTTTATGTTTTTGTTTCTATGTTTTTGCTCAGATCTGTTTTATGTTTTTGTTTCTTGGCCAAGAGACATGAGGGATCTTAGCACCCAGACCAGGGATCAAACCCACACCCCCCGCAGTGGAAGGCAAAGTCTTAATCATGGGATCACCCAGGAAGTCCCCTGAGGTTCCATTTTCAAGCCAGTGCACAAGCATTTTTCCCCTTCAGGATACCTGAGATCTGTCACCCTTCCATCATGCCCCCCTCAGGAACAGTTTTTCCAAATGTAGGGGGACTAGGGAGCATGCTTCATGGTGTCTGGGGGTGGGGCCTGGTGCAAGTGCCCTTCCCCACCTCCAAGATCATGGTGGCAAGTGTATTCATTAGTCAACACCCTGAGGGAAATGTAACTGCTAATTATTGACCATTCTCTGCCCCAGGCGCCTTATGTACACATTATTTAATCCTCACCACAAGAGAGGGATTATTAGCCACATGTTAAGATGATGAGCTCAAGACTGAGATGTAAGAAACGGGCCCCAGGCCATCCAGATGGGTAAGGAGCGTGTTGGGATTTAACCCTTGTTTCCCAAACTCCAAGTTCCCTCCCCACTGTGCTATCTCCCACTAACCAACTGCTTGTATCTTGGATGTTCACTGTCTCAATTTGTACCTGCTGCTCTCACAAAATAACCATAGATTGGGTGGCTTAAACAAGAAACATTTTTTTTTCCCCTCACAGATATGAAGGCTGGGAAAGCCCAAGATCAAGATGACAACTGATCTGACATGTGTGGTGAGACCCTCGTCCCAGCTTGCAGACAGCTGCCTTCTCCTTGTGTTCACACGATGGGGAGAGAAATCATTTCCCTCGTGCCTCTTTTATAAGGGCACTAATCCTGTTCATAACGGCTGCACCCTCATGACCTGATCACCTCCCAAAGACCCACCTTCTAATATCATCACACTGGGGGTTTGGATTTCTAATACATGAACTTAAGAGAGGAGACACAAATATTCATGCCACAACATTCACTTCGTATTTATTTATTTATTTTTTTATACCGCCCTGCGGCGGCGGCGGAAGGCGCGACGGCAGAGGAAACCTTCTCGCTGCGGTGAGCGCTCAAGCAGACTGCGCTGCGCGCTCAAGCAGACTGCGCTGCGCCGCGCCGAGCCGGGGCCGCCGCTCCGGCCGCGGGAGCCTGACGTCTCCCCACTTTGTATTTATTTGGAGGAACTTGAGTGAGAGAGAATCGTGTTTATAATGATATGAACACCTCTTTTTCCCTTTGGAGGGGACTTAGGATGTGACTATATAAAACAAAACCCACTTTTGTCATGTGTGCGTGCCAGCTCCAGCTGAGAATCTTGCAAACTTTATACACAAAACAAAGCCATCACTGATGTTACTGCCAGGATGCAGGAGCTACTGGCCAGAGATCCCCACTAAGAACTCACTCCCACATTTCCAGATGAGTGCTAGGAGATGAGGTTCTTAAACTAAGACTCCTAATTTGGTGCCCTGCTAAAAGGAAAAACCAAGGCAACCAAAAATAGACATACACTGACTCCTTATACAGTTGAGAATTTTGACAGAATAACATGCAGAGGAGTGGAGAATTCAAGGTGGGTAGGAAGACTCGGGGAGAAGACGATGGCACCCCACTCCAGTACTTTTGCCTGGAAAATCCCATGGACGGAGGAGCCTGATAGGCTCCAGTCCATGGGGTCGCTAAGAGTCCGGCATGGCTGAGTGACTTAACTTTCACTTTTCCCTTTCATGCATTGGAGAAGGAAATGGCAACCCACTCCAGTGTTCTTGCCTGGAGAATCCCTGGGACAGGAGAGCCTAGTGGGCTGCTGTCTATGGGGTCGCACAGAGTCGGACATGACTGCAGTGACTTAGCAGCAGCAGCGGGAAGACTGGGATCACAAACGAATGCAACACACCTTGGCAAAAATAAAACCCATCTAAAAAGAACAGGCCAAATAAAATTAAAAAGTAAATAATTAAAATAAAAAGAACAGGCCTTGGGACTTCCCCGGTGCTCCAGTGGTTAAGAATCCACCTTGCAACGCAGGGGTTTGATCCCTGGTTGGGGAACTAAGATCCTGTAAGACACAGAGCAATTTAGCCCATGTACCACAACTGCTGAGCCTGTGCACCACAATGAAAGATCCTGCATGTAGAAACTAAGACCCAGCATGGTCAAATAAATAAAATAGATTAATTTAAAAAAGAACAGGCCTGGTTTGCCTTCTCTTGCTTAGTAGAATACACAGTTCTGGTCATAAGAACTCTCCCATAGATAGATGAGATAAATGTGGAGATTATCCTGCATAATCTGGATGGCTCATTGTTACCACAAGGTACTTACAAGGGAAAGAAGAAAGCAGGAGAGTCAGAGAAGACATGACATCAGAGGCAGAGCTGGGGAGATGCATCCTAAGGAAGGCTTCCCTAATCATTGCTGGTTTTGAAGATGACGGGAGGTACCATGAGTGAAGGGAGGCTGCAGCCCCCAAAAGATGAGAAAGGCAAGAGAACAGTCTTTTCTGGAGCCTCCAGAAGGAATCAGCCCTGTCCATACCTTGATTTTAGCCCATGAGACCCACTGTCAGATCACCAGAACTGTAAGATAGTAAATATGCATTATCTTAAGACACTAAGTTTGTGGTGATTTTGTTACAGCAGCCAGAGGCAACTCATACAATCCCATGGAGTTTTCTCTTGTACTGGCAAAATGATGTCCATCTTCATGTAGCTATACAACACCCTTCAGGGCCTGGCCTTTGCTCATATCCTATCTAAATTTCCTGGGACCCCACTCAGGTGTCTGTGGTCTAGCCACTCTGACCTTTTAGCATCTTCTTTTCTTTCTTTTTTTCTTTTTGCTCTGTCAACATGTGGGATCTTAGTTCCCTGACCAGGGATGGAACCTGTACTCCCTTCATTGGAAGTGCAGAGTCTTAACCACTGGACCACCAGGGAAGTCCCCTTTCAGCATCTTCTGACTTAAGTCTCCTCTCTCTCCATGCACCCCTGCAGCCAGTTACCTCTTGCTCATCCTGCAGACTTTAGCTCCTAGTTACCTGGGGACATCCATTTGAGAAAAATTTCGAGAGTGCTAGATGGGGTTGCTAAGAGTCCGACAGGACTGAGCGACTTCACTTTCACTTTTCACTTTCATGCATTGGAGAGGGAAATGGCAACCCACTCCAGTGTTCTTGCCTGGAGAATCCCAGGGACGGGGGAGCCTGGTGGGCTGCCGTCTATGGGGTCGCACAGAGTCGGACACGACTGAAGCGACTTAGCAGCAGCAGCAGCACTATGCTAGGGGCTGGGAACAGAGAACAGAGCAGGAAGAGTCTCTGCTGTCCTACAGGGGAGGAGGAAGACCACAAATAAGAACCCAAATGATTAAGCAAGGTCATTCCAGAGAGCGCTGAGACAATGGGCAATTTTAGGTGACCGTCAGGGAAGGACTCTCCAAGAGAAGACGTTTGAGCTGAGACCTGAGTGATGAACAGAATCCTTTCCTTAGACGGTCAGCCCTCCTTGAACGTTTCTGTCACAGTGCTTACCTGGTGTTACAGACTGAATTGTGTCCCCTCCAAATTCATATGTTGACACTTTAACTCCTGACATGACTGTATTTGGAGACAGGGCCTTGGAGGAGGTAATTAAGCTTAAATGAAGTCATAAGGGTGGGGCCCCAAGCCAATGTGATAGGTGTCCTCCTAGGAAGAGAAAGGCTTGTACACAGAGGAAAGACCACATGAAGACATAGACAGAAGGTGGCCCTCTGCTGGCCAAGCAGACAGTTCCCCTCAGAAACTAACCCTGCCAACACGCTGATCTTGGACTTCCAGCCTCCAGAGCTCTGGGAAAATGCATTCTTGTTAAAGCCTCCAGGTCTGCTGGTATCTTGTTACAGCAGCCTGAGCTAGTACACCAGGTTTATAAACTGACATCACCCAGACCACTGCCAGAGCCACCCAGCAGTCTCCCCGTTCCCCCTCTTGTTCCTCCTACTACGCCCAGTCTCAGAGCAATAGCCCTAGAGAACTTCTTGAAATGCAGATCACATTCTGTCACTCCCAATTCAGACTCAGTAGTGCCACGCAGAACAAGCTCGAAATTCCAAACAGTGGCCCGCTTCGGTTACTCAGACCTGTCTACCCTCTAACACACCTCCTGTTCTGCAGACAACAAGCTCCAGCCTCCCGGATTTTGCACTTGACCCTTCTTCTGCCGAGAGCACCTTCTTCAGCTCTGCAGACTCACCTTCGCAGAGGCGTCCCTCCCCTCTATTGTAAATGAAGCTGTCCCATCACGGTCTCTTAACCCAGACCTGAGTCTCCTGGCTTTTCACCGCCCAGAACGGTCTTTTCTGCGTCTTGGTGGGTTCCCACTGCTACTCCCCATCCCATTATGGGGCAGGGACCCTGCCTTGTCCACCGCCAGAGCCCCGAGCACCGTTGGCTGTAGAAAATACAGGTGGATGGGGGACTTCCCTGGTGGTCCAAAGGTCAAGACTTGGCCTTCCAACGCAGGGGCTTCAGATTCCATCCCTGGTCGGGGCGGGGTGGGGGTGGAGTACAAAGATCCCCACATGCCTTGAAGCCGAAAAACCAAAACATAAACATTGTACCAAATCCAACACTTTTTAAAAAGGTCCACATCACCAGGATAGGGGGGTACCTATTAAAGAGTTTTCGATTGCTGACGGCAGATTAATAATAAAGTGATGCTCTGGTGGAGGGAAAAACAAAAGGTGCACATTAAAAAAAAAATCTTAAAAAAAGAAACAAGAAAATACACGTAGATGAGGTGGCATTGGAAGGACGGGAGCCAGGCCCTCTAGCCGTCCATGTCAGAGCCACCACTGAGTTCCGTGCTCTTCCTCATCTGCAGGAAAGAGGACAACAACGATGTCCACAGGCTCCAAACAGTTCACAAGCCGGAGAGTAAGGAGCACCAGCTACTGCTGCTGCTGCTGCTGCTAAGTCGCTTCAGTCGTGTCCGACTCTGTGCGACCCCAGAGACGGCAGCCCACCAGGCTCCCCCGTCCCTGGGATTCTCCAGGCAAGAACACTGGAGTGAGTTGCCATTTCCTTCTCCATGCATGAAAGTGAAAAGTGAAAATGAAGTCGCTCAGTCGTGTCTGACTCTTAGCGACCCTGTAGACTGCAGCCTACCAGGCTCCTCCGTCCATGGGATTTTCCAGGCAAGAGTACCGGAGTGGGGTGCCATTGCCTTCTCCGGGAGCACCAGCTAAGGACTGGCTAAATAAACAGTGTCTCGGGGAAGGCACCTCCCGACACCCGAAACGAGGTCAGTTCCTGTGAGACGCTGTTCTAACTCCTAGCTCTTCTGCTCCGGGGTCGCGGAGCCCAGAAAAACACATGCCCGGCGAGCATCCATTTGAACCGCACGTCCACCCCCAATCGGTTCCCGGGACCGCTGCTTCCGGGA
>NW_011494865.1:2061996-2079825 GCF_000754665.1 Bison bison bison | reverse complement strand
CACCCCCTCTCTGGTTATTTAACTAAAAAAGAATATATATATATACACACATATATATATATGCATATATTTTCCCGTACTATTTGTGTCTGTTTGGTGATCGAGGACCCCCCACCCCCCACCAATCCGGTACCTTGGTTTTGGGAGCGGGAAGGATGCTTGGGGCGCTTGGCTCGTTAATTTCGGGTCACTCTCTCCGCCCCCCCTCCCCGTTATTTATTTATTTATTTTTCACGGGGCTCACGTCTAGGACGTGCACGAACGGTTTCCTGTCTTTATTGTGGACACCGAGACGGCCGGGGCTGGAGGTTTCTTTTCCCCACCCTTGAAGAATGAAGACCTGTCAGTTCCCATTAGCGTGAATTTCCTGTCGGGGACGGTCGCTGCAGGGGTGTGGTCCAGCTGGAAAGCTCTGGCTGGTCCCGAGAGGTCGCGCCTGCACCCTGATTGGGTGAAATTTTCGGGACTTGGGTCTTTCCCCCCAACCCCTTACTCCGATACGTAGTTGGGTATTTTAAAGGCCAACCGTCAGCCTGAAGTTCGTGTGAGCTGCCCCCGGAAGGTGGCCGCTGACCGCCGGAGCGCTTGCAATGTGGCTTGACCTCCTAGAAATGTCCTCTTCGGTGAAAGAAACACACCTGATTTTAAATCACTTAGGAGAAAACAGTAAAACACCCCCATTCGTAATTTTTTTCCTGCTTAAATCATACAGGTTGAGATGAAGTTTCGAACATATTGGGTTAACTTAAATACATTCTTAAAATTAATGTCACTGGTTTCATTTTGCTCTCTCTTCTCCTTTTAACATGGCTACTTGAAAATTTAAAATTAGATATGTGACTGGCATTATATTTCTATTGGACAGCGTTCAGCCAGAGCCTTGGAATGGGGCAGGGGTGATTAGGAACCTGTGCCATCTGCTTATTTTTTCCTGCTTCTGTGATGGCATGTGGCCTCCTTCTCTGCTAGGCTCTCAAGGAATCCCCTGCCTCTTCCTTCTCACCCTCAGCTGGACTGCCCAGCTGATTGCTTAATGAGGATCTTGTCCTAATTTGCAGAATAATTCAAATTAGTGGACGGAATTTTCTTTGCTGAAAAAATGTTTTCCGTCTGCTGTCTACAGGAGTCTGTAAATAGTTTCACTCAGAATCAGACCTTGAGCTATTGAAGCTGAATATTTTTTTTTGGCGGGGGGGTGGTGTATGTTTGTGTGTGTGTAATGCAAAGAACATGTTGATTTTCAGGTCCTCTGCCACCTAAATGCCTTCCTTCAAGTTACCATGGCTCTTTCTTGGGTGCTCATCACACTGACCTACACTCTTTTCCCTTCCCAACTGTTAGATACTGTCACTTTTTACAAGTACAAATGGTGGTTGTCAGATTCTGTCCTCTAATTCTTCATTTTGACTAACTGTAAAGCCTGTCAGTTTGGGAGGGTTAAATCAATGTTAAGTGGGAGAGAATCAATTAGTATACAATCTCAAGCCCAGTAATGGTGACAGTGACCCTTGGAGAGTTGTGAGCCTTCCAGTAAAGGACAAGGTAGAATAGAAGGTGTCTGTATTCTGTTGCCTTGGTTATTCTAGAATGACTTTCAAGAGAAAGTATAATGTGTGGAGATTGGATTTCCAGATAATATCTTGAAGTGTGTGTGTGTTAGTGAAAATACTTTTTCTCCAAAATCTTAGGATTGAAAGTGAAATTTGTGTTTTCTAAAGTGTGAAATGTTTACAAATCATCAGAAAAACTTTAGATAGTATTTTTAGGGTGGAGAAATAAGAAAATATTCATCCAGAAGTTTAAAATATATACTTGTTCCAAATATCAATTTAAAAAATTTAATTCACATACACGCGCACACACACAATAGAAGCATATTAAGTGAGGTGAAAATTTCCTTTGATGCAAAGAAACAGGGTCATTTATCCTTACCAGGTTTTGCCCAAATAAGTTTGCTTTTTAATTTTGTTATGAGTTTAGCAATGTGTTGTTTAGTTAACTAATTACTGTTAATTTCACATACTGTGAAGCCTTGGGAACCAGATAATGGATACAGTAAAAGGCAGAAATTTTTCTGTTGCACAAATGAGAAAGTGGAACCTTTGTATTTTATTAGAATATGTGAGTCTGGAGCAGGGTAGTAATCTGGCAGTTCAGCACACCTTTGCAGTCCTGGGCATGTCACTGACCCAGGGCCTGGGTGCCCCTGGGCAAGCTGTCTGCAAGATTTTTTGTCTTTCTTGTCCATTCGTCCCATACAGGATTCCTGTGTCAGGCAAGATGTTCCCAGGGCCTTAGGAGGCCTGGGCCCCGGAAGGGCCACCTGGCACATGTTATATCTGAGAGATCTGAGAGCAAGTTCAAAGTGAACAGCTGGGGGTGGGGTGGGGAGAGGGGTTGGGGGTGGAGTAGAAGTGTGAAATTTCCTCCCTGCTGTTGCTTAGCACAGCCTTCATCTTGGGGCTTTCATTTTCAGTAGAAGGGGCAAACTGTCTCATAAGTATATCCTGGAGGAGATGTCCAAGAAGGTGCCAGAACATCTATAATAACCTTTCCCTCCCTGGTTTGTGGTCTCTGTGGGATGTAATGTGTCCACCTGCTTTTGTAAGTGTTGCAAGCTGGGGTGACAGGGAACAGTTACTTTAACTACTTTGTGTGTTGTTTGCGGCTTGACCCAGAGAGGCTTGAGTCTGAGGGCCGCATTGACTACAGGCTGATGATTATAATTTTTCACTTGCAGCTTAGGAATGCCTTTTAAGGCAAAAATTCAGGCACTGTGCTGCACATTCCCTGGGGCACCTTCTCTGGTCCTGCATGAGGATGTCTTGGAAGTACGGCTGTTTAATAATATTTATTCCTCTTTCTAAACACATGATGTCCTGGGCGGAGGGTATTTCCACTCGCCACTTGGCCCTGGAGTGCTGTCCTAAAATTCCCTGTGTCCACACCATCGACCCCGTCTGCTTCTCTGAGTTGCTTTAAATTTCATCCCTTGCCGACGTCATCCTGTGTGCCTGAGTGTGCAGAGGGCTGTATTTATTTGGTTCCTCTTGAGTGGCACTGAAGTGCCCACCTGTCTGTGGCAGCTGCGTGTGTCTTTCAGAGCCCAGCCCCGGCGCCCTCAGAGCCACGCTGGCCCTCCTGGCAGAGCTCCTTGGATGGGAATTCAGGCCCAGGGCCAGCCCGGGCAGCTGGGCCCCTTCCTGGCTGTGCGATGCTGGCCCGGCCGCGTCACCTCTCTGCTTCAGCTTCCTCTCAGTACCTGCCTCTCAGGATTCTTAGGATTAGATGATTTCACCCTTGGAAAGCACTTGGAACAATGCCTGGCATCCAGCCAGAGCCGTCAGTGATGGCTGTGATTTTCACCTCTGCCGTATATTGTGGTCACATTTCGCTTCCTTGGTGTCTTCTGATAATGGACGCGGGTTCCCAAAGTTACCATGAAAGGCCAGAATTTCACAATTTCGCATTTCATGGTTTAGTTATAGCTGTGTACTAGGCTTCGACTAGTGGGTGTCACCTCATAGGTACAGAATAAATATATAAGGAATCGTACCGGAGAGCCAGGGTACCTTGCCTTCTGTGAAGCTTCAGAGTGAGTAAGGAACTTAAAATCAGCTGGTTCCAGAGAGGTGATGTATGTTCTAGTTTACAGTTTAGCTAATTAATGAATTGTTGTTCAGTGGCTACCTAGTGTCTGACTCTTCTCAGGCCCCCTGGATGCAGCACTCCAGGCTCCCCGTCCTCCACCACCTCCCGGAGTTTCTGGCTGATTTTGTTTATTTATTTTTACTGTTCAAAGCTCCCCCCTCACCCTCCCACAACTTCCTTTCCGTTTAAGGAGAAGAGGGTGTGGCTGACTGGCTCTTCGCCTGTTCAGTTCAGTTCAGTAGCTCAGTCATGTCCGACTCTTTGCGACCCCATGAATCGCAACACGCCAGGCCTCCCTGTTCATCACCATCTCCCGGAGTTCACTCAAACTCAGGTCCGTCGAGTCGGTGATGCCATCCAGCCGTCTCATCCTCTGTCGTCCCCTTTTCCTCCTGCCCCCAATCCCTCCCAGCATCAGAGTCTTTTCCAATGAGTCAACTCTTCACATGAGGTGGCCAAAGTACTGGAGTTTCAGCTTCAGCATCATTCCTTCCAAAGAAATCCCAGGGCTGAGCTCCTTCAGAATGGACTGGTTGGATCTCCTTGCAGTCCAAGGGACTCTCAAGAGTCTTCTCCAACACCACAGTTCAAAAGCATCAATTCTTCGGCGCTCAGCTTTTTTACAGTCCAACTCTCACATCCATACATGACCACTGGAAAAACCAGAGCCTTGACTAGACGGACCTTTGTTGGCAAAGTAATATGTCTCTGCTTTTCAACATGCTATCTAGGTTGGTCATAACTTTTCTTCCAAGGAGTAAGCGTCTTTTAATTTCATGGCTGCAGTCACCATCTGCAGTGATTTTGGAGTTCAAAAAGATAAAGTCTGACACTGTTTCCACTGTTTCCCCATTTATTTCCCATGAAGTGTTGGGACCAGATGCCATGATCTCCGTTTTCTGAATGTTGAGCTTTAAGCCAACTTTTTCACTCTCCTCTTTCACTTTCATCAAGAGGCTTTTTAGTTCCTCTTCATTTTCTGCCATTAGGGTGGTGTCATCTGCATATCTGAGGTTATTGATATTTCTCCCGGCAGTCTCCTTCAGGAGTGACTTAGGGTTTCAGGTTTTTCCTCTGTTGCTGTCCAGTTGATTCCCACCCTATTGATTCCCTTGTTTGCTCCCTAAGGATTTGGGATCCCCCTCAGCCGGCCCCGCTGGCGTCTGGTCACTTCCACTTTGGCCCCATCCTTTGGTTTATCACGCCTGCTTTGACTGAACCGCTGTCCTGGGGACTTTGAATGGAGTGTTCTCTTTACACTCGGCCACTTCATTCATTCTTTGCTCAGGTTGTCATTGACCTGGACCCAGGAAGTGTGAGGTGATCGCGGCCAAGAAAGACAGGGGTTCTCCTGGCAGGGAGTGATGGGGGAGACAGCCTCTAAAGCTGACCCTGAAGCCCAGACTCAGGGCTGAGAGGAGCCAGCTCAGGGCAGATCTGAGAAGGGTGTCGTGGGCAGAGGGAACTGCATGCATGAGCTCCCGGAAGCGTGGAGCCCTTGACTCACCCCAGAGACCCACAGGAAGAGGAACAGCATGACCCGGGCCGGGTGAGGGTGGCGTCGCCGTCAGGAGTCTAGATTTGGTTCTGGAGGAGTTTAAGTGGACCGTGATACCCAACTTGTGTTTTTAAAGAGCATTCCTTTCAGTGTAGTGTGGGGACGGGGTGGGGGAGGGACAGTGGCGAGCTCGGAGGCCCAGAGCAGAGGTGAGGGAGGAGGGAATTGCGACACCCCCCTGCGACTGGGGCCGGGGTGGCACAGGAGGCCTGATGCGCTCAGATTTGGGGTGCCTGGCATGTATTTTTGACAGTGTCACCGACAGATGCTTTGCCGGTAGATTAGTTGGATGTGGTGAGAGAAAGGTTTCTAGTTTGAGTAGTTGGCCAGGAGGTGATTTTAGTACTGAGAAGGGCAGAGTTAGGCTTGGGAGGACGAGAGTATAACATTAGGGGCCTTCCAGTTAGAAATGCTGAGTAAAGGTCACACACTGGCCCAGAATTCTCTATGGGTCTTAAACATGTCATTGTAGGATAGATGGCCTTTTTGTAAATGGCATTTGGACACCTGTTAGCTATTTGCGAATGAATATGTGTGTGTGTGTGTATATATATATATATATATATATATATATCACTCCTTAGAGTAAACCGGTGGATCCGGTTTAAGGAAAAAAAAATTTTTTTTTAATAAAACAGTGAGACTACTAGACGAAAACGTGGAGAGTTATTTCATAATCTCAGAGTGGTGCAGGCATTTCTTTCTTTCTTTAAATAATTTTACTTCTTTATTTATTTTGGCAGTATTCACTGCTGCTAGGGCTTTTCTCTAGTTGCAGCGAGCAGGGGCTACGCTAGTTGCAGTGCATGGGCTTCTCGTGGTGGCTTCTTTTGTTGCAGAGCCTGGGCTCGAAGGCTTGCGGGCTTCAATAACTGTGGTATGTGGGCTCAGTAGTTGTGGCACACGGGCTTAGTTGTTCCGTGGCATGTGGGATCTTCCCAGAACCGGGATCAAACCCTTGTCGCCTGCTTGACAGCCATTCTTAACTACTGAGCCGTCAGGGAAGCCCAGGCGCTTCTGATAATGTCAAAATCCAGAAGCCATAAAAGAAAGTATTGAGCTACTTAAAAATAAGACTTTTGCTGTCAAAAAGTATCATAACCAACATCAAATGTTTGACATCATGTTGGGGAAAATAATAATAACATCACAAAGGATTGCTTTCCTCAACACATAGAGAGCTTCCATGAATCAAAACAGCTCAGCCTGGAAGAAAAATGCATGAAGGAAATGAAACAACAGTTCACAGAAAAGGAAGTACAAACGGCTCTTAAATCTTAAAAGATGTTCAGCCTCACTAATGATAGGAAGACTGAAACAAACAAAGCCCCAGCCACAGTTGTCACGCTGTTTGTCAGCTCCCTGACGGCAGTGGAAACGTCCGATGATTTCTTGTGCACTGGTGCCGGGTAGGGTCATTTGGTAAAACTTGGTAGTAGCTGGCAAAATAAAGAAACGCACCTACCCTTCATTCCTTGGAAATTCTTTGAAGATAATGCACATATGAAATGTCCTGTGTATCTGGTGAACTTTTAAAGACTGAAAACAACCACAGTGTCCTAGGGACCTGGTGACGTTCGGGTGCAGCCATATCACGGGCACGCTGCATGGCTGTTAACACAGCTTGATATGTGCTGACGTGGACTGACCTTCAAGACGAGGTGCCAGTCAAGAAAAGTAAGGTGTGGACACGTGTTAGAAGCCCCAGTTTGTATAAAAAATAGCGTATCCACAGGATATTTTTAACTTTTTATTTTTAAATAATTACATACTCACAGTATAATGCGAAAGTCATATATTGACTCCCACAAACCCTTCATCTGCTTCCCCCAGTGGTGCCGTCTTGCCTACCTGAAGTGCCGTAGCCAAGCCAGGAAACTGACACCTGTATAATACAGACCTTACTCAGCTCTTCATTTACGTGTGTGTGTGTTTCTGGGCAGTTTTATCCCACGTGTAGATTCATGTAACCACCTCTGTAGTCCAGGCACAGCTTTGTTCACAGAGTGTCTTCGTCAGGATGCCCAGCAGATCTGTGTCAATGATGTTCTGTTGATTGATTGCCCTCAGAGGGCACACAAGTGGCTGAATGATCGGGCTGGGAAGACGACATTCCTTTTCACTCTCATGGTATTTTAAAGGCCTGCTTTCTGGACAGCGGGTGGCGTCTGGACATCCAAGTAGAACGACCAGGAAGAAGGTATCTGTGAGCTCTGCCAGGGGATGGACACGGGCATTGTTGGGCCCTCGATGAGAATATTTCACATCTGGGTGGGGCAGGGGGTTCCTGAGGGGAGAGAGGTGGGGACACAGGGAGAGGGGTTCTGGTGCCCCCCAGGGCCCTCACGTTTAGAGGTCAGCTGGAGGTGAAGCCCCCTGCCTCTGCTGAATTTGAAGAGAAGTGGTTGTTGGATTAACTTTATCAAGTTCTCCTTCACTTTAAAACTGAGGCTGGATTCTGTTGACTGGATCCCAAAATAAGATGGTGTGGAAAGCCTTTATTGTTTTATTTTAAAATGAGATGTGGGGGGAGGCTTCATTTCACAGGTAAAACTAACTACGGTGGGAAAAAATCCGAACAGCGATTGCCCTGGGTGCGGGGTAGGGGAGGACTGGCCGGAGAAGGGGCCCGAGGGAGCTTCCTGGAGTGAAGGCAGGGGTGTGTCTCAAGGCCAGGGTCTGGGTTACACGAATGTATCGTGTATGTGCGTTTTACCTTAAAAACTGCAAACAGATGTTGAACTCCACATAATGCTGAGGTGTTTTGTGGTGAGTTATAATTGATGTCTGCAGCTCACTTTGCAGTTTACAAAATTGTGTTGGTGGATGGACGGAGGGTGGGCAGACGTCATTAAGGATGGGCAGATGTAATACATATACCAAAATATTAATTGTAAGATATAGGTAGTATAGAGGTATATGGTATTCATGGTAAAAAAAAAAAATTTTTTTCTGGGTGTATAAAAAATTTTCATAACAAAATTTAGGGGAAAATTCTACAGAACACGGAATGCTGTGTCATATTATATTTAAATGTCAGCTCATGCTCTGTTCCCCAGTCTTTAAACATGTGAAAGTGGCATGGCATTTCCTGCTGTTAAGAATCTACATCTTACTTTCTCTTAATCGCTGGCTTGAGTCGTCAGCTCTTTCTCTGCTGCCCTTTGTCCTTAAGAGGGCAAAGGTTCAAGGTTTTTGAGCACTTCCTGGGGAAGCAGCTCTAAGGCTCTTATCTTGGCAGATTATCCTAACCCAGAGTCCCTTCTGAGTCCACAGATTTGCTTTTTTTGTTGTTGTTACGTAAATGAACCCATTTATTATAGGCTAGGCAACGTTATCAAATGGTGGTACTTCTCCTGGTCCTTCGGTTCCTTAGTCTTCTTTCTGATGCAGCCTTGACTGTGATGGCAGAGGTGGTGGTGAAGGTCCAGGCACCACCAGCTGCTGTTCTCACACAGGAACCTCAGTGCCAAGTGCCCACGGCTCGTCTCTTCTTGGTTTTGCCACAGAAGGAGCAGGTGTGCTTGGCATGCTGGCTGGTTTCAGTTTTCTTCACCGGCTTCCTGAGGGAGGCATCATAACAGGTCCCGTGTTTGCCCACGATTCTGACCTTGTTGGTGCATTTCACCAGGTAGCCGCCACCTAGGTCCGGGCCCAAGAGCCAGGTTTACTTCTCAAGTGAACCTCAGACTAATTCTGCAGCTCGCCAGGCAAGGGTGGGGAGAGGCCCGTCGTTCACTGAGGAGAGGAGAGGCTTCTTGCCTGCAGCTTCTTTTCTTTCATCCCTAGTCACTCTGGCCTGACCACCCTGGGCCCCCAAGTGCAGCCCTGGGTGCCTTTGAGCTCCAGGGTTCTGATTCTGCCTTAAAGAAGAGAAAACTCGAGTGGCCCCGGAAGGGCTCAGAAGCCACATAGGCTTCTTTGAGTACTTTCTTTTTCCAGAGGTCATTTATCCACAAGATTAAAAAAAATTTTTTTAAAGGTTTGCTGTGAAGAGACTCTGTCTTACCCTCTCCCAGCCCCCAGGTTTCTCTCACTGCTGTTGCTTCTGTAAATCCATCTGGAGCTATCTCGTCTGTGGCTCATGCTCAGTTGCCTCAGCCGTGTCTGACTCTTCGTGACCCCATGGACTGTAGCCCGCCAGGCTCCTCTGTCCATGGCATTTCCCAGGCAAGGATACTGAAGTGGGTTGCCATTTCCTTCTCCAGGGGATCTTCCCTACCCAGGGATCGCACCCATGTCTCTGGCATTGCAGGCGGATTCTTTACTGCTAAGCTACCAGGGAAGCATGAAAGTTGTTGAGAATGTACAGTAAAAGTTCTCATCACAAGGAAAAAAAAAATATTTTTATATTCTTTTAATTTTGTGTTTATGTGAAGTGATGGATGTTCACTAAGCCTGTTACGGTAATCATTTCATGAGGTTTTTATGTCAGATCATTGTGTTCTACACCTTAACCTTACACAGTGCTATATTTAGTGGTATCTCAATAAAACTGAAAGGGGGAAGAAAAGGAAAAAGCCTTAGCACCAGTTCCCAGGTTTCAGGGCACTCCAGCCTCCATCCCACTCTACACTTTGAAAAACTTGCATAACACATGGTAAGCAGTAATGAAACTAAAACAATTCAGTTATGTATACTTGAAACATGGGTGTAGATCCATAGTTTGCGTGACGCGATGTCCTCTTAGAATTAACTCTCAGGAGTCCTTGTCCAAGGGTGATTGTGTGGACCCCCCAACCCCTCTCCACCCCACCAGGGAGCGTTTAACAATATCTGGAGATACTGGTTTGTCACATCTGAGGGGAGTCATGCTGCTGGCACTTAGTGGGCAGAGGTCAGGAAGCTGCTAGCATCCCACGGCACACAGGACAGCTCTCCATGCTAAGAGAGTGTGTTGTTGTTATTCACTCACTCTTTGCGACCCTGTGGACTGCAGCATGCCAGGCTTCCCTGTCCTTCACTATCTCCCAGAGTTTGCTCAAATTCATGTCCATTGAGTTGGTGATGCCATCTAACCGTCTCATCCTCTTTCGTCCCCTTCTCCTTTTGCCTTCAGTCTTTCCCAGCATCAGGGTCTTTCCCAACGAGTCAGCTCTTCACATCCAACCAGAGTATTGGAGCTTCAGCGTCAGCATCAGTCCTTCCAGTGAATATTCAGGGTTGATTTCTTTTAGGATTGACTGGTTTGATCTCCTTGCAGTCCAAAGGACTCGCAAGAGTCTTCTCCAACACCGCAGTTCAAAAGCATCAATTCTTCGGTGCTCAGCTTTCTTTATGGTCCAACCCTCACATCTATACATGAGTACTAGAAAATCATAGCAAAGTGTATGTCTTTGTAGGCAAAGTGATGTCTCTGCTTTTTAATATGCTGTCTGGGTTTGTCCCCGAATGGCTGAGATTGAGTGACCCTGGTTTAGGATGCTGAGAGGTGATGTTTTATCCCATTTCTCTTCTCTGTGGGTCTCCTGTAGCTTTCTGGAAAATACTTCATGAACAATGGCCAGTCAGGGTAAATACCCCCGGTGTTGACATCAACCTGAGTTACATTTAAGGTAAACCCTTACCGTCTAGAAAATTCCGATTAAAGTAACTTCTCTTAGATCCTCATTCTATCAGTTATATCAACAAGGATTGTTTCAAAAGTCTGTGTAACAGAGTATGGATCAGGCTTAGACTCTGCTCATAAGGAAGTCAAAATCCCTCAGAGGCAAGCGGATATGAAACCTTTTTGCTCCTGGAAGGTTTCCAGAAGCAAAACAAGGCCAGGACTGTTCTCATAGCTGCTTCCGCGTGCGTGGAGACAGGCCAGAAACAAAACCCGCAGTTGAAGGAGGGTAGATGAGAGGGGGAGAGAGAGGTGACTTGTGCATGAGGATTGTTTAGAAGGGGCCTGCCGAATCTGCCCGGCTGTTCAACGTGGAGCAGGCAGAATGTGGACACCCTGTGCTCGAGGCACACGAGACAGCGGGGACCACGGGCCCAGCTCAGATGGTGTCCTCAGCCTCAAAGACCCTAGTCAAGCCGGAGGAGATGGATGCGTCCACAGTTAATTGTGCGGCATGACCTCGATCCTGAGTGTTTTAATTGGGGTCCAGGAGCCCCGTGCCTTGTGTAACTTGTTGCCTGTTTCTTTCCAGGTTTCTCCTTTAGAAAGTGGATGTGTGGGATAACATGTCCAGTGTGTCCGAGGAGAGAAGAAAAAGGCAGCAGAACATTAAGGAAGGACTACAGTTTATACAGTAAGGGCTCCCTGCACGCCTGTGTCCTCGCCACATACAGTTCGGTTTTGCTGTGGCTCTGCATTTAGGAGGGGATGGGATACTTTTAGTCCTATTCACTTGGGTTAGAAATCGGATATTTTTGTCCCAGCAATGCCTTCTGTTCCTGGAACATCAGTCCCTTTGTGTTCCAAGGTGGATCTTGCCATCACCGATATTTCAGGGTTAAAATCCTGACTTATCTCCCAGAATGTTTGACGGAGGAATTTGAACCTAGTTTCACTCTGATGAGGGAAAGTCAACATCGGTCAGCACCCAGGGCTTTTGTGGTCACACTCCTTCTGTTGAGAAGCCCGGTCTCCAACTGGCCTTCGTGACGCACGAAGTGACAGGACCACAGCCCAGGTGGCCGTGTTCAGGCAGAAAGACTTCTTTGTCCCTCCTGGGAAGGGGATATTCTTTCCCTCTGTCTGCAGTGAATTGGAACAAGTAGAACTAGTGGTTCTGTACTATTTTAAAACTTTTTCGGCATTTGAAGAATTAGGCCCTCTGTTAGTAGAAGTAGATTTGAAAGGTAAATGTTACCCTAAAGAAGATACAAAAGAATAGTTTTAGATTTTTTTTTGCGACTACAGTTATATGTGAATCAAGGTCATAGAGGACAAGTAGGTCTTTCAAATGTACTTTGAACCAGTGATGAGCTAATGAGAAGCCCAGTTTTAGGGTCACTTCTGGATGAACAAATCCTGACAGGGACCTGATCATCAAAATTAACTGGTTTCTTCTTCTTAGGTCACCGCTGTCGTATCCAGGAACACAGGAACAATATGCGGTAAGGAAAAAATCTGTTTGAAAGTAGCTTGTGAACGGTCACATGTAGCCTGGCTTGGCAAACCCCAATGCAGCCCTCTGTCTGTTTTTGTAAATAAAGTTTTATTGGAACACAGCCGTGCTCATTTGCTGGTGTGTTATCTGGCTGCTTTCATGACATGGTTGAGAGAGACTGTATGGCTCACAAAGCCTCAAATCCTTACTGTCTGGGTATTTACAGGAAAAGTTTGTCAACTCGTGTATATAAGATAAGGTTAGTTTTTTCTGGCATACTTGGACAGTTGTGTATTTTCTTTCCTCTGTTAATGTAGTTTTGAAGTAATTTCTTTTGAGTCCCTTGACAATTACTTTTAGCCTTTCATTTCAGGAAGAATGAGAGGGACAGATTATGAATGAGAGGGACAGAGTATCTTCTGGTTTTTCTTTAGCAGAGAAATTGTCACAGTAAAAGGGTGGCTGGGTAATCAAATGAAAGAGCTGGAGATGAATTGAGTTAGAGAGAAAGCCCAGTTGACTAGGCCTGGAACTAAAGATGCTCATCTCTGCAGACCATTAGTTCCCCTTGGCTTTGTGTCTCTGCGGGTTTTGGTGTTTCTGAACGTCGCTCCTTTCTCTCTGCCTCCCTCCCTCTCTGTTCATTTCAGTCTCTTCCTTCCTTTTCTCCAAACAGATATAGAACTGTAAAGTATGAGAGCTAGCAATCATGTGGAGCAGTCCTTTGATTTTACAGACGGGCACTCAGGGCCCAGAGAGGGGAACCAGCCTGTCTCTCAAGTCACCTCAGTCATTAAAGATCGATCTGGACAGTTTCCTTGTCACTTTCATCAGCTTAGACGTGAATTCATGAAACAAGATGAAGAGCTGCATGTTTATCTGCCCCGTTGATAGGAAAGGATTACTTATTTATTTGGGGGCTGCACTGGGTCTTCATTGCGGTGCACAGACTCTCTAGTTGAGGTGCACAAGCTTAGTTGCTCCGAGGCATGTGGGATCTAGTTCCATGACCAGGGATCGAACTGGTGTCCCCTTCATTGGAAGGCAGTTTCTTAACCCCTGGGCCACCAGGGAAGTCCCGGAAAGGGACTTTTAAAAATCTTAAAGCAATGATAGTAATCCTGAAGGAAACTCAAAGAACATTTGCCCCTACCAAAAGAATATGTGTAGTAAAAGCAATAAAAAAAAAGATGTGACATCCCCTGGAAGAAAAACTATGACCAACCTAGACAGTATATTAAAAAGCAGAAACATTACTTTGCTAACACAGGTCCGTCTAGTCAAAGCTATGGTTTTTCCAGTGGTCTTGTATGGATGTGAGAGTTGGACCGTAAAGAAAGCTGAGCACTGAAGAATTGATGCTTTTGAACTGTGGTGTTGGAGAAGACTCTTGAGAGTCCCCTGGACTGTAAGGAGATCAAACCAGTCAGTCCTAAAGGAAATCAGTCCTGAATATTCATTGGAAGGACTGATGCTGAAGCTGAAAC
The DNA here is from genome assembly GCF_000754665.1 of Bison bison bison. NCBI lineage: Eukaryota > Metazoa > Chordata > Mammalia > Artiodactyla > Bovidae > Bison > Bison bison. The sequence continues at coordinate 2,066,083 of NW_011494865.1, read as the reverse complement.
TCCAATACTTTGGCCACCTGATGCGAAGAACTGGCTCATTGGAAAAGACCCTGATGCTGGGAAAGATTGAAGGCAGGAGAAGGGGATGACAGAGAATGAGATGGGTGGATGGCATCACCGGTTTGACGGACATGAGTTTGAGCCAGCTCTGGGAGTATTGGTGATGGACAGGGAGGCCTGGCGCGCTGCAGTCCGTGGGGTTGCAAAGAGTCGGACACGACTGAGCGACTGAACTGAACTGAACCCCCTAAATCAGTAAGCCACCTGAACATTTACAAAAGAAGAAATACAAATGGTCCATTAAAATGTGAAGAAGTTCAACCTTGCTGTAATCAGATATGCAAATAAGTAAAGGTTACCGTTTTCCCCCTAGAAATTGGTAGATTTTATGTGTGCATGCTCATGCACGTGTGTACACGTGTTGGCAGGGGTGCTCTCAAGCAAGCCACTATACACATTCATCGTTACTGCCTTTTTTGGAAAACAACAATAAATACCAGTTAGAAGCCTTAAAATGCTCATTCCACTTGTAGGAATTTGTCCTCGGCACAGAGTTGGCGATGTCAACAAATATTGACAGGCTGCTTTTGCAGCACTTTTCTTAATTGATTTTTTTCTTGGGAAAAGCAAGCAGGAGGAAACTCTAGCTGAGATAGTAGTGACCTGGCCTAGATTTCATAATTTCTTACAATAGTGCTTATTGCTCTGTCAAATTATTTCCTCTGAAGTTTTAGATACAGAAATTAAAATTTGCTTGCACTCTGACTTGTTCCTTAAAAAGTTTCAAGGGGTAACATTCTTTTTATTTTTTTTAAAGGTATATTTACATGCTCTTGTGAGAAATCTTTTTAATGAAGGAAATGATGTTTATCGCGAACGTGATTGGAACCACTCTATAAGTCAGTATTCAGAAGCTTTGAGTATAGCTGATTATGCAAAGTCTGAAGAAATTTTAATCCCTAAAGAAATCATTGAAAAACTATATATAAATCGTATTGCTTGCTATTCCAATATGGTGAGTTGTGACTTGTAAAGCAGTGTTTCTGGAGAGAAAAAAAGATTTTTCAATAACATAGTACATTAGCAAAAGTCAGCTTTCTAATTTCAATTTATAGGAAAGATGTATTAGCTGCTTTAGAGAGGCTTCAAGCTTTGAAAAATCAGTTTTGGCCAAATACTTAGGAATTTTTAAAAATAATTTGTTTTTTAGATACTGGTCCTTGGAGATACCCTTTTGAGTATGGCTTTGGGGGGGCAGGGGTAATCTGCTCTTACAAAAAAAAAAAAGTCAGCCTGGGAAGATACAGGTATTCACAGATGGGGGTATCAGGTATCTCAACTGACAGTTTGCTCCTTATGTTTCTCTTAGGAGTTATTGTTATTTTTTAATTAAAAAAAAAGGAGTAGTGAGCCTTCAAAAGAATTAACGCAACCTCTTCACTTATCTAAACTTAAAAAGTAGTATTTTGATGTTGTTAAAGTTTTCATATAAACATTCACACTTAGGACCTCAGCTATACCTGGACAGCTTTCTTTCTTGAAGATCTGGGGTCTTGTATGGCCAAAGGTCTGGGTGGTGGGTACATAGGTAGCCATGATATTCTTTCTACTTTTCTATATTTGAAATTTCATAATGAAAATAATTTTTAAAAAACAAATAAAAACCATTACCAATCCATTTGAGAGGAGAATCTGAATTTGTTTGTGTTTGCATCATTGCAAGACATGAATTGATTGCTAACTTTATTTGGTCTCACTCACCAGGGTTTCCATGATAAAGTTTTAGAAGACTGTGATACAGTCCTCAGTTTAAATGCCAGTAACTACAAAGCTCTGTATCGGAAATCCAAGGCTCTAAGTGATTTAGGAAGATTCAGAGAGGCTTATGATGCTGTAGCAAAGTGCTCCTTGGCAGTGCCTCAGGTATGGTATTTATGTTCTAATTCATTTGTTTACATTCTAGCCATTTTATTGCTTCTATGTAGACGAATGGCATCAAAAAGTTATGTTTTCCAGCCAGCCGTCCACCTGCTGCAGCTGGGAATAATTGCCCATAAAGCAAGTGTCTTGACAAGGATAAATTAGACCTGTTTTGTCCCTTCACCTCTACGGTTAGTAAATATAACCTTCCGTTAATCATATATTCTGACTTTTTTCAGGATGAACATGTAATAAAACTAACTCAAGAACTAGCTCAGAAATTGGGATTTAAAATAAGAAAAGCATATGTTAGAGCCGAGGTAAGCTAGAGTTCTCGCCATAAGGTATTTTCATTTTGTTTTGTAACTTGGAGTCAGTTCTGGTTTTAAATTAGTATCTTAATTTTCTTTCAGCTCTCACTAAAATCAGTTCCTGGGGATGGGGCTACAAAGGTAAGGTTATTACTCTTTTAAGAATCATAATTTTGAAAAAAGAAAAGATAGAAGTATTAGCAGTTCTGCTTTTAATATTTTTGGGTTTTGTTTATTTTTGAGACCTTTTTATTCCTTATACACCTAAGTGGCCAGAGCTTCCTGCCCTATGAAAAGAAAACAAACATCTCCAGTCATATCTTTTACTCTCAATCAGTATTTCCTGAAAGCCCATGGAGCATTTTACAGGATGTTCATAGAAGTTAGGTGTTGTTAGAAAAAGTGGGTTGCGGCCACATACTAATTTTAGAAGTCATTGGGTTAAACACAACTAACAAGATTTATCTTTTTTAAAGATAAGTCTTCTTAGAGCTGTTAGGAGGTCGCTGTGAGTTGGGGAGGGTGGAGTGGCTACACGGGTCCCTCTGGAACTGGAAGGCTCCTGAATATCCTTGGAGAAATACTAAGCCACACGAAATGAGTGGCAAGAGGCCTGCACTGTTTAATCCTACGTATTACAAAGGTTGGGCTTCCCAGCCAGGTGGCCTGCCAACGCAGGAGATGCAAGAGATGCAGGCTCAATCCCTGGGTCAGGAAGATCCTGAAAAGAAAATGGAACCCTACTCTGGTATTCTTGCCTGGGAAATTCCATGGGCAGAGGAGCCTGGTTGGCTACAGTCCATGGGTCACAAAGAGTCAGACGTGACTGGGCATGCACTGGACTGGCCATTGCAAAGGTTTATACGTTCTGTTTGTCTCTGTCTTAATTGGAAGGAGGTTAGATGTGAGAATCGGCATTGCTTTCTTAGAGTGAGTTTTATAGCTTGCTTTCTAGTCTAGAATCCTGAAAATACTATGATCTATTATTTGGTTCAATTTCTAGGCTTTGAACTGTTCTGTGGAGGATATCGAACCAGGTATGTTTTCACACACGCCCTCTTAATCTGAAGTGCCAGCCTTGGGGACTTCCCTGGTGGTCCAGTGGTTAAAACTGCACGCTTCCAATGCAGAGAGTGCAGGTTTGACCCTGGTCAGGGAACTAAGATCCCGCATGCCTCACTACGCACCAAAAAAAAAAGTGCCAGCCTCAGATGTTATGTACATTATAGTGTTGTCAGTTAGGATTGCTGGGTCATTAGTATTAAAACAAGAGCAATTTCCGAAACCACCTCTGTGCCTCTGGCTGTGTCAGTAGTGACTGATGGTGCTGACTGTCGGTGAGCAGTTGTTCGGTGTCCACCGTGGCGTCACCACCCTCTAGTAGCCCCACCCAAAAGGAGCCCAGGCATTTTGAGAAAGGAGGAAGCGTTTTCACAAGTGAATATATCTGTTCCTGGGCAAAACAAACTCTTTTTTTTTAGAATTGCTTTTACTCTTTTATTTGAATTGCTTTCACTGTTGTGTCTCTCTGTTTATAATTGCTTTCATATTTTCACCTTGCTCTTCATTTTCTCTGTTACTGGCTATTAACACTAGTATTACGTAAATATACTGAAAATAAGTGAGCATATGTCCATTCATGTTACAGATTTATTAACTCCGAGGCAAGAAGCACTGTCTGTTGTTTCTATACCCGCATCCAGTTTTTCTCACCAAGTTGGAAATGAGCTGGCTTCAATTTCTATTATGCCCTTAACTTCTGTTTTGCCACTGCAAGTGGAAGAGAGTTCTCTACCATCGACGGTGTTGGCAAATGGGGGGAAGATGCCCTTCGGCACACCGGAGGTGTTTTTAGA
>NW_011494865.1:2044757-2061896 GCF_000754665.1 Bison bison bison | reverse complement strand
GGTGTTTTTAGATGATGGAGACATGGTCCTCGGAGATGAAATAGACGATCTCCTGGATTCTGCGCCTGAAGCCAATGAAACCGTCATGGTAAATTTCAGTCTGACTCCTTAAAACCTGGCTTTTTTTTCCCCCCTTTTTTAAAAAATTGTGATATAACCTGCTAGGTATTTTCAGTATTGACTGTAGGCTAAACTTAGGGTTTCTTGAAAATTACTTTTGTCCTTTTCCAGTGGTAACTGGCTAATTTTGTCATTTTTTAAATTAAAAAAACAGAACATGCTAGGAATCACATGTTATGGGAAAGGGAAATTTAACTCCCTGGCAAAAAATAGACATTTGGTATGTAAGGCAAAATGAGTCGATGGATTAAGGATTTCTCATTCCTTAAGGATGATTCTCCTATAGCTACATAACCATAAAGCAAACTCGGGTCCACAGGCCAGATCTGGCCCGCAGCCTCTTTTGTCTGGCCCGAACACTAAGACTGGTTTTGAGATTTTTACATGGCTGGAAGAAAGGGAAAAGAAGAATAATGTTTTAAGATACATGAAAATATCTCATGACACTGCAGTAACAGAGTAGAGTAGTTGCACCAGAGACCGTGTAATCCACAAAGCCTACAATGTTAATAGGGCTGTGTTAATATCCAGCCCTTTATAGAAAAGTTCACTGACTCCTGCTGTGAAGTATATTAAGATAGTGGCAGCAGTGATACTAGAATGATGGCGTGGAGAGGGAAACTCAGAGCTGGTTTCCAGGGAGAGTAAAACCAGTGATGTCCGTGTGGAGCTGACAAAGAGAAGGTGTAAAAGGCAGACAGACGATGGGGGGTGTGGGTGGGGGGAGTTGGTTCCTTCCACTTTGATCTGAGGCAGGTTATTTCACCTCTCAGTCCTTCGGTTTCCTCATCTGTATGGTGACAGTCCTTGTAGGGTGCACCTCAGAGGGTTAGGAGGATTAAATGGACGGTATATCCCGCCCTTTATAGAAAAGTTCACTGACTCCTGCCGTGAAGTATATTAAAATAGTGGAAGGTATTTTAATTGATATAGGAGGCTCTCAAAAAACTGTCACTATGTCGGGGAGGGGCAAGGCATCGTTCCATTTGTTCTCATGAGGCTGTACACTGACATCTCCAAAAAGATGGTCGCCAGTTCTCCAGGCTGCTCCAGCTCCCTTCTCTCGACCACCCTTCCTTCCGCCCTGGCCCCATACTTGCCCTCGTGGTTCCTCTTTGAGGAAACCTTCTGGTTGGCTCAGAGCAGGAAATGTTAGCAATCCTAGGAAGCTTGGAAAATGAAGCAGGGACTTCTCATTTGGGTCACAGTGATATTAGAAGTCACATCTCCAGACTTTTTAAAAAGTGGGCTGGAGAAGAAGTCAGCTGTGTCGCTTGGATTCTGCCATCTTGGTTATGACTTCAACTTTGTTACCTAACAAAATCACCCAGTGGACTAATTCGTTCTTATGTGCTGGTATTAAAAGCAGTTTGGCTAGCTTGGGACAGAGTTTCATGGACTTAAATCCGGTCTTGTTTCCTCCCCAGCCGTCAGCCTTAGTCAGAGGCCCCCTCCCAACTGCCAGCATTGGCCCGAGCGTCCCCTTCTCTGCGGCGTCTCTTTTGGGCGCCTTGCCCATCGGGGCGAGGTATGCGCCCACGCCCTCCTTCTCGGAGCTGTATCCGCCTTTGACTTCATCCTTAGAAGATTTCTGTTCTTCTTTAAATTCATTTTCAATGAGTGAATCCAAACGAGGTAAGACTCGAGCTGCTTATGTAAACGGTTACAGTTCATTTTCTAAAAAAGACAGTCTGTTTAACTAACACTAGGTAGTTGGTACTTGAGTTATTTTCATTGTAGCTGAAAACACACTGTAGCTCTAAAACCTGAAGCTTCCTGTTTTAAACTCACGTGGACTTACCTGTGCCGTTGTGGAGGTCAAGAAGCAGAGGCCTGAGAGTAGGAGTGCACGTGGTACTGTTTGTTTTAATAAGATAACTTGTTAAGGTGGGTGTCTGTTGTTTGGGGGGGCGTGAAATGACTTTTAATGTTTTCTCTAGAAAAGGGATAACCCCCTCTTAAAGGGTCTTAAAGACAGGTTATCCTTTTAAATTGTGAACTAGGCAATACTTAGTTAAGACTAATTTAAAATCAGTGTTTCGAATGATAATAGAACCATGTATTTTTGGCTTCATCCATAGCAAACTATAGTGCCTTACTTTGGCAAGGAATTGCTGAGGTTTGGGCCTGACTCCTGTTTTTGTAATCCTAGGCTTAATGTATCCTTTAAGTAGCCACAAGAAAAATCTTCATATTTTTGTCAGTCATCATTACAGTTAAACAAATCAACATCAAAATAATTGATTTAAAGATTGGCAACTGAACAAATGAAAATTTGTGGAAAACAGAGGGCAGAGAGAAAGTAATTGAGTGGTAGACTAAGAAAAAGAAAGAAATTGAACCCGACTGATTCTCTTTAATGTTTTGATGAGTTTCTGCTTCATACTTTCAAAAGGAGAGAATCCTTTCCCATTTTTAATATGAATTATCTTCTTAGTCTTTTTAACATTCCCATTTGATAGGCCCTGCCTTAGCTCATGTTTCTGAAAATTGCTTTTTATTGAAATTTGTTTGTCTAAGGATTATTTATGTCCTTGGTTTCTGGAGGAGAGGAGAGACTCCATAGCCCTCTTTGGATGTCAATAATGAGCAAGAAAACTTCTCGGAACTGGGAGGGGAAATAAGGTGGGAAGCCATAGTGAGCTGCTAAGCCCTGATGTTCTTATTACATGATTAGAATGAAAAGGTCTGTTGAAGTTTTTTTATTATTTTAGATCTGTCCACCTCAACTTCTAGAGAGGGAACAGCGCTTAACAACAGTAATTCTTCCCTTTTACTTGTAAGTGCCACTTCCTCTTTTGTAACTTCGTCGCTTAAATTGCAAATAGGTCTTTTACTTAAGTAACTGAGTTATTTGAATGAACGGTACCAGCTCCCTGGAATTTTGTGTGTGCTGTGGGAAAGAGTGCTAAAATAAGACTCTTCTGGAACATCCAGTAATAAGTGCTCTGGGTTTAAGGCTGGATCTGTCATGGCAAATTAATCAACAGTGTAGGGCTTTAGCACAGTGTGAATGACGAAGAAATGCAAGATCAGGGCATGAAAACCCTGTTGGCTGATGAAGCAGAACAATTACCCATCGCTTATAACAACTCATGGAGCATCCCAAAATGTGGGGGAGGGGCCTAGAGACCCCAAAGACAGGAAAATGTAGAAGGCAATGGTTTTCAAATAGAAACGTAGTAAGGACAGGATAGTCCTCTGTCTAGTCTGTGCAGAATGTCTCATTTTTCAGATGCGTTTGTTTTCTTCTTTAGTGATAGTGCAATATTTGTTGGCTGTTTTTTGTTTTTTTGTTTTTTGTTTTCTTATGCTTCTTGCAGATGAATGGACCAGGCAGTCTGTTTGCTTCTGAGAGTTTCTTGGGAATTTCAAGTCACCCTCGGAATGACTTTGGAAACTTTTTTGGAAGTGCAGTAACTAAACCCACTTCTTCAGTGACCCCAAGACATCCCCTTGAAGGAACCCATGAACTGAGACAAGCTTGCCAGATCTGTTTCGTAAAATCAGGTCAGGACCAAAGCAAGGAGCTTGTCAATAACCTGAGAGTTCTTAGGAGTTTGTAAATCTAAGTGGAAACACCAACTATTGTGACTCTTGCATCTTTATTTGAGTTCTTTCTAAAGAAGCAGCAGTTATTGATTAGGAGGAGCCTTTAGAGTCTAATAGGATAAGTCTCGGTTCTTCTTTGATATAATTTTATGTATAGAATCATTTGGAATAGAATATTGACCTGATTTTGAAAATTCTTTGTATTTTAAGTATATGTTTAAGAATGTGAACATTTTCAAATAGAGTGAGAATTAGAAAAAAAGCATTTTAAGACCAGCATGTGATACAGTGTTTGTGAAAATTAGAGTACTTTTTGTTGGGTTATTTCATATCTTTACCCCTAAGTCAAGTGATACAACCACAGTTTACTCTAAACGGGGCCCAAATTCATTTTCTTTCTTAGTTTATTTAAGCATATGCTTTACCTTCACTCAGTTGGTAAAGAATCCGCCTGCAATGCAGGAGATCCTGGTTCGATTCCTGGATTGGGAAGAACTGCTGGAGAAGGGATAGGCTACCCACTCCAGTATTCTTGGGCTTCCCTCATGGCTCAGCTGGTAAAGAATCCGCCTGCAATGTGGGAGACCTGGATTCGATCCCTGGGTTGGGAAGATCCCCTGGAGAAGGGAAAGGCTACCCACTCCAGTATCCTGGCCTGGAGAATTCATGGACTGTAGAGTCCATGGGGTCACAAAGAGTCGGACACGACTGAGCGACTTCCGCTTTCACTTCACCTTTAGAAGCCATTAGAATTCTTACTCTAATAATTAAATAAGGGTTATATCTTGGAGCACTGGTGTTTTTGTTCTGATTTTTGTGTTTTGTCTGACAGCACAAAAGACAAAAATTACTTTCCCTAGCTTGTTTATACTTGGGGGTTATGAAAGGACTTTTTCATGGGAATTTAATAATCATTATTCAGTTTCTCACATCTGCTTATAACTGTGCCTGTAAAATGAAATGATACTTCTTGTGCATGTGAACAATCCTTTTAATATCTTTTTCAGGCCCTAAGCTAATGGATTTCACTTATCATGCTAATTTAGACCATAAATGTAAGAAAGATATTTTAATTGGTAGGATAAAGAATGTAGAAGATAAGTCATGGAAAAAAATACGTCCAAGACCGACAAAAACAAATTATGAAGGACCTTATTATATATGTAAAGGTATGTGCTATAATTACTTAATTGGTGTACATGGCCTAGCTGAGAAACAATTTGCTACTTTTATTGCAGTGGTCCTAGTATTACTGTTACTAAAAATGTTTAGTTAACAGCAAATTCCTTGGTTTGAAAGATTAGTATTTTTTTGTATTATTTTTACCTTTGCTTTTAATTTGCTGTCTAGTGGGTGTTTTATAGTTATTTATTGAAATAGGGATTTTACCAGGTTTTAAAGAGAAAACTGTCTCAAACTTTGGGTTCTCTGACATAGTCTAAACAGAATCAGAACACTGAACTAAGGTTTTGATAATGTTACTCTTTTAATATATTTTTGAGAGAAACATAGTGTTTTCATTTTGTCAGACCGCTCCACCTAAATGAGCTTTCAGTCAATTAAGTTGCTCAGTCATGTCTGACTCTGCTACCCCATGGCCTACAGCACGCTAGGCTTCCCTGCCCATCACCAACTCCTGGAATTTGCTCAAACTCATGTCCACTGAGTCGGTGATGCCACCCAACCATTGCAACCTCTGTTGTCCCCTTTTCCTTCTGCCTTCAATCCTTTTCAGCATCAGGGTCTTTTCCAGTGAGTCAGTTCTTCACATTAGGTGGCCAAAGTATTGGAGCTTCAGCTTCAGCATCATTCCTTCTAATGAATATTCAGGAAATGAGCTTTGAATGTCCATAAATGATAGAATGGGAAAGACTAGAGATCTCTTCAAGAAAATTAGAGATACCAAGGGAACATTTCATGCAAAAATGGGCTCAATAAAGGACAGAAATGGTATGGACCTAACAGAAGCAGAAGATATTAAGAAAAGGTGGCAAGAATACACAGAAGAACTGTACAAAAAAGATCTTCATAACCCAGATAATCACGATAGTGTGATCATTCACCTAGAGCCAGACATCCTGGAATGTGAAGTCAAATGGGCCTTAGGAAGCATCACTATGAACAAAGCTAGTGGAGGTGATGGAATTCCAGTTGAGCTATTTCAAATCTTGAAAGGTGATGCTGTGAAAGTGCTGCACTCAATATGCCAGCAAATTTGGAAAACTCAGCAGTGGCCACAGGACTGGAAAAGGTCAGTTTTCATTCCAATCCCAAAGAAAGGCAATGCCAAAGAATGCTCAAATTACCGCACAATTGCACTCATCTCACACGCTAGTAAAGTCATGCTCAAAATTCTCCAAGCCAGGCTTCAGCAATACGTGCACCGTGAACTTCCAGGTGTTCAAGCTGGTTTTAGAAAAGGCAGAGGAACCAGAGATCAAATTGCCAACATCCGTTGGATCATCAAAAAAGCAAGAGAGTTCCAGAAAAACATCTATTTATGCTTTATTGACTATGCCAGTAGTCAATTGGCATTTGACTGTGTGGATCACAATAAACTGTGGAAAATTTTGAAAGAGGTGGGAATACCAGACCATCTGATCTGCCTCTTCAGAAATCTGTATGCAGGTCAGGAAGCAACAGTTAGAACTGGACATGGAACAACAAACTGGTTCCAAATAGGAAAAAGAGTACATTAAGGCTGTATATTGTCACCCTGCTTATTTAACTTATATGCAGAGTACATCATGAGAAACTCTGGACTGGAAGAAGCACAAGCTGGAATCAAGATTGCCGGGAGAAATATCAATAACCTCAGATATGCAGATGATATCACGCTTATGGCAGAAAGTGAAGAAGAACTAAAGAGCCTCTTGATGAAAGTGAAAGAGGAGAGTGTAAAAGTTGGCTTAAAGCTCAACATTCAGTAAACAAAGATCATGGCATCTGGTCCCATCACTTCATGCCAAATACATGATGGAGAAACAGTGGAAACAGTGTCAGACTTTATTTTGGGGGGCTCCAAAATCACTGCAGATGGTAATTGCAGCCATGAAATTAAAAGACATTTACTCCTTGGGAGAAAAGTTATAACCAACTTAGACAGCATTTTCAAAAGAAGAGACATTACTTTGCCAACAGAGGTCCATCTAGTCAAGGCTATGGTTTTTCCAGTGATCATGTATGGTTGTGAGAGTTGGACTATAAAGAAAGCTGAGCGCTGAAGAATTGATGCTTTTGAACTGTGGTGCTGGAGAAGACTCTTAAGAGTCCCTTGGACTGCAAGGAGATCCAACCAGTCCATTCTGAAGGAAATCAGTCCTGAATATTCATTGGAAGCACTGATGTTGAAGCTGAAACTCCAATCCTTTGGCCACCTGATGCGAAGAGCTGATTCATTTGAAAAGACCCTGATGCTGGGAAAGATTGAAGGCAGGAGAAAGGGATGACACAGGATGAGGTGGTTGGATGGCATCACTGACTCAATGGACATGAGTTTGAGTAAACTCGGGGAGTTGGTGATGGACAGGGAGGGCTGGCGTGCTGCAGTCCATGGGGTCTCAAGGAGTTGGACACAACTGAGTGACTGAACTGAAATGATTTTTTAAACTTAAGTGGTGAACATGCAAACATCAGGGCTTTTTTTGCCCTGTCTGAAGTAAAAGTAATTTAGAATTGTGCTGCTATTTTTTGTTTGTTCGTTTGTTTGTTTTAAGAGTTAATACCATTGGAACTTCCCTGGTGGCTCAGATGGTAAAGAATCTCCCTGCAATGCGGGAGACCCAGGTTCAATCCTGGGGCAAGAAGATCCCCTGGAGAAGGGGATGTCTACCTACTCTGGTATTCTTGCCCTGAGAATTCCATGAGACTGGCAGGCTACAGGGTCGCAGAGTCAGACACAGCTGAGCAACTAACACTTTCATGCTTTCAGTACACCATTCCTGCATAGTAATATGTGTACCGTGGTTTGAAGCTATCCATTAATTGTTACAAAAATTTAAACAGTGCCCTTAGTGTGTTTAATATTCATTGGTTTTGAAAACACAGTGGCCCATGTTTTAAATGTCTTTTAATTCCCTGTCTCCCCCCTAGTGTTTTTTTTTAAATTTTGTTTGAAAATCTATTATTTTTTTTTCCTTTTTCAGAGGATAGTTACTTTACAATGTTGCATTAGTTTCTGCTTTACAGCAAAGTGAATCAGCCACACGTATACATACATCCCTTCTTCCTTGGATTTTCCTCCCATTTAGGTCACCACAGAGCATTGAGTAGAATTCCCTGTGCTATACAGTCGGTTGTCATTAATTACCTGTTTTATTCATATTAGTATATGCATGCCAATCCCAATCTCTTAATCCATCCCACCTCTGTTAATTTCCTGTCTTTCTAGATGTTGCCGCTGAGGAGGAATGTAGATATTCAGGCCACTGCACATTTGCTTATTGCCAGGAGGAGATAGATGTCTGGACGCTGGAGCGGAAGGGGGCGTTCAGCAGAGAGGCTTTCTTTGGTGGCAATGGAAAGATCAGCTTTACCGTGTTCAGACTGTTCCAGGAGCATCTTGGAGAATTTATATTCCTTTGTGAGGTACTGTCTCCAAGTCTTCTTTCGACTGTGAAACAGGTGGTGGTTTCTGACCCAGTAGTATCAAGGGCTTCGCTCTGGTCCTGCTGTATGCTAAAGCATTTGCTTAGCAATGGTAGCCACTGTTACTATCCAAAAGAATAACATTAAGACATCCTATCTGCCGAGTGTTAATTGACATATGCTTGTAATGTGTAAGTATGAACGTCATCAGCATCACACAAAAGTTATCATCTTGTAATACATTTTTACGATAATTCTTCTTCTCTGTTTCAGAAATGTTTTGATCATAAGCCTAGAATGATAAGTAAAAGAAACAAAGATAATTCTACTTCTTGTTCTCATCCGGTTACAAAGCATGAATTTGAAGACAATAAGTATGTTGGTATTTTCTAATATTTTTAGACAATTAATCCTCTTTTTAGATCCCAATAAAACCAGAGTAGTATCTTCCCAGGCGTTCCCCTCTCCTTTTGTTGATTTGAAAGATGGTGACTATTTTTAAACGGCTAATAGGTTTTGCTTAGAATTTTTAAATGAATTATTAATATTTAATACAGAAAATCAATACTGATTTATAGCTTCTCATGACATGGATTTAGGTATTTTAATATAGCTTAATATAATTATCCTCTCCTCTCCCCAATTAATCCTACACTTGCATACAGTGATTTGTTTTTTTCTGATAATGATTTAAAATGTATTTTCAGTCTAGAATTTTACATTTTGTATATGTATATGGGCTTCCTGGTAGCTCAGATGGTAAAAAATCCACCTGTAATGCAGGAGATGTGGGTTTGATCCCTGGATTGGGAAGATCTCCTGGAGAAGGGAATGACAACCCACTCTAGTATTCTTGCCTGAGTATCCCATAGATAAGAGCCTGGCGGGCTACAATTCATTGACTCGCAAAGAGTCAGACATGACTGAGCGATTAAGCACACACACACACGTGTATATACATTTTTTACAAAAACAAGCTATGGTAGAACAGTAGTAAAATGTCACTCTATTTTCCTCGTAGGTGCCTTGTCCACATTTTGCGAGAGACAACAGTAAAGTATTCCAAAATACGTTCTTTCCATGGCCAGTGTCAGCTTGATTTATGTCGACATGAGGTTCGATATGGCTGGTTTAAGGGAAGACGAGTGCTTTTACGCACATAGTCTTGTAGAACTGAAAGTCTGGATATTGCAAAATGAAACAGGTAGGTTTGTGCGAGATTGAGACAAGTCCCCTCAAGAGCAGTCAGGGTTTACGAAAGGGTATCGAAGACCTTTCTCCATCAGTCTGGTGTGGCAGCACTGTAGATTTTATCCTGAGTCTTAAACCTGAGTCACTTCATCTTTCGAGTGGCCTATTTTGAATGTAGTCTCGTATAAGTAATTGCTGATACAAGTTCATGTATGCAGTACGGATCCGTGAGGAAGAAAGATTCTTCGGAAGGCACCAAGAGCTGTATTTGTAAAGATTCCATTTCAAAAGAGTAGTATGATATTCCTCCTTGGTGACAGATTATGCCAAATGGGGGTAAAGAATTGAGTCTGACTGTGCCTAGACAGGTGGCCTGGTATTGCGTTAAGATCCTTAAAAAAAAAGTCTTCGGCATTTCTCAGGTATCTCACATGATGATATTGCCCAGGAATCTAAACGATATTGGCAAAATTTGGAAGCAAACGTACCTGGAGCTCAGGTGTGTTTTTCCTTTATCCTTTCTGCATTGGGATCTTTTCTGGAATTGCCTGGTGGATGTTAGTAGTTGGCAGATGCAGTTTATACTTCCATACAATCCAGTAACTCTCTTGAGTTTATTGAGTTAAATGGGAAAAAAATTGTATAAATGTGAAAAAAAAATTTCTGAATTTTAGTTGATTATCATTAAGATAAAAAAACAAAAAACTAGGCATCTCATAGCACCTGCCAGGAATACAGGTTAGGGAATTCCCTGGTGGTCCAGTGGTTAGGACTCTGCGATTCCACTTCAGGGGCCATGGGTTTGATCCCTGGTCAGGAAACTAAGATCCTGCATAGCCAAAGAAGAAAAGAACATAGGGTACAATTTTCTCTAATTATTTTATCTTTTGGTCACACCACATAGCATGTAAGATCTTAGTGCCCCAACCTGAGATTGAATCCACATCCCCTGCAGTACAAAGTGCAGAGTCCTGACTACTGGACTCTCAGGGATGTTCCAGGATACAGTTTTCTTATTTAGTTTATTTGGCAAAACAGTTGGGTTCTTGGGCTGTGGGGATCCTCGGAGTAGGGGAGGTAGACGATGTAGTTTTGCTTACCACTTAGCCAGACTGCTTTATCCAGCCATCTTTCTTCCTTTCTCCCCACAAGTCCTAAACATTATCACCAGAGCTGGCTTTGCTAAATTGAGGTTTGGCATCTGTAATCTACTTTCATCATATTCTCTTATATTTGGGTAGAGAACTGGAGATTTACTTATCAGATCGTATATATAGTGGTCAAATCATCAGACCAGACAAGAACAGAAGTTGCGTGCTGTTATATTAAAAAAAAATAATAGCTCACAGTTGTGCATGGTGAATGAATGTGTTCTCAGAAAATGGTTTTCTGTTCAATTAAAACTGATCTCTTAATTACTTAAGGTACTTGGCAATCAAATAATGCCTGGATCCCTTAATATGAAGATAAAATTCGTATGTGCTCAGTGTCTGAGAAATGGCCAAGTCATTGAACCAGACAAAAACAGAAAATATTGCAGTGCAAAAGCAAGGCATTCGTAAGTAGTGTGTGTGTGCAAAGAGTGCCTGTTTCTTTTCAGGGGCGTAAAATCGTACATATAAGAAAAAAGATTAAGGCTGTGAGGAGAGCAGAGGAAAGCAGACAATTTAGGAGTAATTGCAAACCAAAAGGAAAGAGATTTTTAGGCTTTAGTAGCTAAGAATTCAACAAAATTCAATAGTGTTTTTCCTGTATTTTACCATTTCCTTGTTTAGCATTCATAGGGAATGTCTGTCTATAAATATCAACAGGAAGTAAAATGACAGAATCATAAGGCATTTCTTTTAGAAGGGTTGAAAAAAAAATCTCTGGTCCCTTAGGTACAGACTTTGTACCTGCCCCTTTATATTATGCCTTTGCCAGTGTGTTTTTGTTTTTTCTGAACTCCATTTTTCTTAGGTGGACCAAAGATCGTCGTGCGATGAGAGTGATGTCTATTGAACGTAAGAAGTGGATGAACATCCGTCCTCTTCCCACAAAGAAACAAATGCCTTTACAGTTTGATGTACATACGTAATTTTTAAGCCACTTTTTTTTTTATTAGGCATTTCAAATCATTAGAAAGTAGTAGTAATTCAGATGGAAACTGGTGCCCTTTAAATGATGCTCGCCGTGTTACTAAATCTAAGTGGTCCTTTCGTTCTCCTTCCCCTTTGGTGTGTGTGGCTCTGGCGCAGTGTTTAGGCTGATTGGAATGAGTTACTTAGGAGACGTAGAAAATGAGCTAGAGAGAAGCGATGGTCTAGACTCAGCTTGTTTTCCAGATGGATGACTGTGAGCAAATGGGAGAGAATTTCATTGATTCCTCAGCTTTGCTATCAAACCCAAGACTTTCTGTATTATTAACTCTATTGATGAGTTTTTGGTGTGTTTTTTTTTTTTTTATCACGCCTGTTTCTTTTACTGAAGCAATGGATGCTCGCTAAAGGATACCTAATGTTACAGGATTTTCTTGAAGTAACCCAAGGGAAAAATGCTTCCTGTTAGAGCAACATGTTCCCCCAAAGCCCTTAGATTGAGAACACCAAACTGACTTACAAGGTGGCACGTTTCATCTTGGTCCCTCTGGTCCCCTACACGGTCGTCTGGGCAAAGCTTGGAACTGGCCCGACTTGCTTGTTCCCAAGAGAGGGTCTGGCGGGGTTATACCTGAGCTCAGGTGAGGGGCGCTTTCAGCCCCAGCGGAGGAAACATGGAGAGAGTCCTTTGCCTAGAGCAGCAGTGCAGATGCACTGCAGAGTCTCCACTGGCGATGCTCCTTCTCCAGACTGCCAAGGAGCTGAGGGAGAGGCGGGTCCATTTCCCATCACCCAGGGCACCTTGGAGTTCGTGAAACTTAACACAGGTTACAAGGCCAGTCTTTGAAGGAGGTGATGTGTTTGTGTTTATCCACTGTGGTTTCAGCCTCATAGATACGGGTGATTTATTAGTGGGCTATAAAAAGAGAGGAGGAAGGCTTATTAGAACCAGTGATTATCTTGTGCTTCAGTAGATGGTGGAGATTATAGATGTACTCCTCAAAATTTTGCCAAAACAAAGACGACTGGGAACAGTTCTAGCTCATGAGGCAGCTGCCTAGAACTGCTGATTATTCTCTCATTGCAGATGCGGTGTTCTACACTGCGTTTACAGGAACCCATTTCCTCTGTTTCCCTACCCCTCTAGATATTGCTAAGGGGTCCTTTTTCTAAAAGAAGAAATAATACTCTGCCTGTGTGTATGTGTGTAGGCAGTGTGGCGAGGCGGGGAGAGGATGGGCTTCAGGGTCTGCCCGAAGGGCCAGTTAGTTAGCCTCAGTTTGCTTATCTGTAAATGGGAATCATTGCATCCTAGGGAACATGGTGAGATGGTGTTGTGTAAAAACCCAGCACAGAGCGGCCTTCTCCTTTATCTTCTCTTCTCCCTGCTCCTTATCACTGAGCTTTGAAAGACAATGATCAGTGTCTACCTAGTAATACCTAAGTACTTCCTGGGGCTTGACTGGGAAAAGAAGATAAGAAAATCCATCACAAGAATGTTTTGTTGACTATTGACTTCCTGAAAAAAAATTGTAAAGGGGTTGGGGGGTCCCTGACTTTGGGGGGGGTGTCCCTGACTTTGGTTCAGAGGAGGAAAGGAGCAGTGTTTAGTGTTAACTGCTTCTTAATTTTTGGTGAAAGTCAATGCTAAGCCTTTACTGTTTTGTAAACTAATACATAGAGCCAGCTCTGTTGAATCACGGATAAACTAAGACAAGCTAACAGTGAGTTGTACCAGGATTCATGCTCCATAAAGACAAGCACGTTGATAATACTTAGGAATGAGCTCTAGGTGACAGTGGTGTTCCTCGTTCTTAATAGTCACAGGTCTTAGGGAAATCTGTGTTCTGCTGACTGCTATCACTTTATTTTTCCTATCAGTATCACTGTATTTACTCTGTAAAATAAAAATGCAAATAACCACAAGAGGTATTACTTGAATGCTGTATGACTGGATGGCCTGGTTAGTGGAGTAATTGTCTTCTGACACTGCAGAGATAGTGAATGATGGCTGAGATTAGCGGCCAGTGTCAGTGAGAAGAAAACATCGGAGGTTTTCTCTGACCTCATTTATTGGAGGCGTCTGCAGTTTCTTTCCTGCTTCCCAAGCGCTGACAAGGAGGTATCTTGGGTGTCAGGCAGAGGAGAGTAGCATATGTCATACTGAGGGGGCCAGAGACTTGCACCACAGAGATAAAGGGCTCTGCTGTGTTAAAAGCAGATACTCTGAATAAGTGAATCTGTTGACATTTTCTCATAAGAAAATGTTCCATATTCCAGTTCCATACTTATGCTCTTTTGAAAAGTTTTGAGACAGAAAGCTTGATATCATCTCATGTCTTTGAGGCTTATAGTCAATTTGAATAGGAGCAAATTAATCTCATTTAAAAATTGTATTATTCAGCATTAGCATGAATAATAATATTTATTTTGCTTACATGTAAAAATTAGGCAGTTTTACTCAGTGTACTCTGTCTTAAAGCATATTCATGTATTTTTTTTTTTTATACAGCTGTGCAATCATATTGCTTCTGGGAAAAAATGTCAGTACATTGGAAACTGTTCTTTTGCTCACAGTCCTGAGGAACGAGAAGTGTGGACCTACATGAAGGAGAACGGGAGTAAGTTGATGATTAAGCATGGCCTCGACACCCACGGAATCCAGCTCGCCTGGAAGCCTCTTTCCTCCCTGTAAATTGCCAGCTTACAGGGAACACAGAAGGCAGTCTGTGCTCTAAACCATTATCTCATTTTATCAGTGAAGCAGAGTCTGACCACCAATCATGTTTGCTTAGGTCAAATTTGGATACAAAAACATAGGTCAGCATCCTCTGACATCATAGGCGTGTCCCTGAGTCACTGTCTGGGGAAGTTCATTCCTTCCACGAGTGCTCGGGTCAGATCACCTGCTCCTGTTTGAAGAGTCACCCCTGAATTCATCAGGTTGGAACTGGAGGTTTCTTCTGGGAACTCTTATGGGTAGAACAGGCCCAGACGCAAACGCCCAAGGAGAGAATGTTTGTCTTGGTCAAGCATCAGTTTTACTGTGACAGCCTTGGAAAGAAGCCTCAGGCAACCTTTCACTTCCGACCAGAAAAGGTTTTGCTACCAGGATCGTTGTTCTTCAGTCTTAAGTAAACTGATCAGAATTTATGGATGGCTTAAGATCTGCAATCTGGGGATTTCAAGAACCAATCTGATTTAAGCACATCACCTACTGTATTTCAGCCATGTAAACATTCAGTGACTTGTGTGAGTGGGACTCCTTGCTTGGAGTGAGGACTTGAGCTTGGCCTTCCTGAAGGTATCCTTACAAATCAGGGCTCTTGCAGCAATTCCTGCTACCACTGGCCTGAAGGAAGAAGGATTTCCTATTTTATCTCTAATCTTAGCTGGAGATATATTGTTAGAAACACTTGAGCAGACAGTAGAGCCGGGTTTTGACCAGATCCTCATTTCCAGCTTTTTTTTTTTTTTTTAACTCAGTACCTCTCAGCTAGGAATGAATTTTGCCACCCACACGCCTCTCCCCTTGGGGACAGTTGGTAGCATCTGGACCTTTTTTATTGTTATGACTTGTGGGCCAGTGCTACTGGCAGCTGGTAGGCAGAGGCCAGGGAGATTGTTAAACATCGTACAGTGCACAAGGCTTATCCAGCCACAAGGAATTATCCGGCTCAGCACACAGGGGGGGCTGAGGCCGAGAAACCTTAGTTTTATCAGTGGATGGTAGTGCCGGATACACTTGTTCCTACTGTAAGCAGCAGCTTGCAGCCACAGCCCGGGACCTGGTCATCACCGTGCTGTTGTAAATTGCACCCCTGTGTGTCAGTCCCCTGGGACAGGAGCTGGCCTGACGGGGCCCCATCAGGGTCAGAATCTTGGTCCCTATGGTAGGTTTCTCACCTTTCTCAGTAAACAGTGAGGAGCTGTGTAAGTTGCCTGAGTGTTTACGGCACTGATAACGTGTGTTTGACGTGGGCCATTGTGAAGCCGTGGCTTTCCTTTTCAGCAATGCCCTTGAAATGGCTTCTGAATTTTATTTTTTGGCTGCACCATGCGGCATGTGGGATCTTAGTTCCCTGACCAGAGACCAAGCTTGTGTCCCCTGCAGTGGAAGCTCAGAATCTTAACCATTGGACCACCAGGGAAGTCTTGGGTTTCTGAATTTTAAACACCCACAAGGTGTCTTGCAAATCCAGGGAGTTGTTCATCAATCTTGAAAACTAATGTTTGTCTGTACCCTAACAGACCTGAATTTGGTTCTTACCCTGAGCGTCTGGAACTGGCCCGTCTCTCGTGCTTAATACATAGTCAGTCTCTGTTTGCCTTTTGATTTTCTTTTGAAAATTATGCTGACTGATGCAAAAAGAGTGCATGCTTTAAATGGTGTCTTTAAATATTTGCCGCTGAAAGGAGTTCATTTTTCTGTAGTACAAGATATGGAGCAGTTTTATGAACTCTGGCTAAAGAGCCAAAAAAGTGAAAAAAGCGATGATGCAGCCAGTCAGTCCAGCAAAGAGAATGGAAAGCAAATCCACATGCCGACGGATTACGCGGAAGTTACTGTAAGTACCGCAGGTTGGTGCCCTTGCCTGTGCTTCCAGGCCTTTCTTTACTTTCCCACCTTCTCCCAAACTTGGCTCCCTCGCTCCCAGCTGGCCTGCCCGCCTCCCGGTGTCTTCATCTTCTCTTTGCGCTGGCTCCTTTCTGTGAGTCTAAGCCTCTCTGTCCTAAAAACTCCTTTCCTGCCTCCTTTTTCTGACTCTGGAAGCAGCAGCTGGTGAGTCACTGGCCTGAGACCCTGGGTAGCTTACGGAATGCCTCTGTGAGGGAGACGCAAAGCGTGATGAGCCTTCGGGTGTATCCCGCGGCTGGGCCACGCAGGTGCTCAGGAACCGAGGGTTCCCCACCCCCAGCTGGGTTTCTGGATGGGATGCTCCTCCTTGTTTCTGGATGGGATGCTATGCAGCACGTGGGATCTTGGTTCCCCAGCCAAGGATTAAACCCATGCCCCCTGCACTGGAGTCTTAACCACTAGACCATCAGGGAACTGCCCACCTCGCCCCAGAGTCCTCGTGTTCCCTTACTGTCCTCCTGCAGTCTGGCCTCTGTCTCTGGGTTCCACCCCAGACATAAGTCACCTGCGGTGTTTCACTGGGCTTGCTTGTATCTTGGGCCGACCATCCCAAGTCAACTAATGTTAACAGTTTGCCGTGTTTGCTTCTGTTAGGTAAATAAAATGTCACAGATGAGGTTGGAACCCCAGTTGTCACCCTTCCCAGAGGGACCAGGTCCAGTGTGTCTTTTTCCAGGCCCTGTCTCCATATCTTGGACTGTCTATTCCTAATCTGTAGTTCTGCCCAGCGTGGTGTTTTAAACTGACACAGACATGTGCGTTAACTCTGCTCCTTGTTTCCAGTTTTGTTTTTTTAGCCTCTCTCTGAATTGAATCAGTCAGACCCAGGTCAGGGACATGTCTCTGCTCACGATAAGCCCTGTGGACTCTGCCCTCTCTGCCCAGGCTCAGTGCCAATTGCCTTGCCACCTAAAGTACTGCTGGGGTTTCCAGAGCAGGGTCACCCCAGCTTGCTGGGTCGTGAGAGTCACT